>NC_041399.2:184017242-184102242 GCF_900747795.2 Erpetoichthys calabaricus
TTGATGTCATCGTTAGTTTGATTGGTCTTTTTAACTGTCCAGTGAGGAGGGCATGTCTTTTAAGTAGAGTCTGCAAACTATTGGCACTGAGATGTGGCACCCGCTGCAGTATGCGTCCCTTATTTTTTTGTATTAAAAGTGGTAACCCTACCTGGCAGGTAACACTTAAGTTTGGTCATGAAGTCGTCTAAAATCTGCCACGTGCCCTCTTTTAATTGCGAGAAGCAGATATATATAGCCAAATTCTCGCGGTTCGTTGCGGCGAAGTACTGCTTTTAATTTTTTAATAAGAAAAGAAAACCTTTTTAAACGGATCGAAAATATACCAATAACAATTTGTTAAGGATCTGTTTTTTTCTGAACCTCGCTTTTCACAGCTGTCGCGCTACGGCGTGTGTTTCGTTTATTTGACAGTATGTAGATCGTGGTAATTACATTCATGGCATTCGTTTTCTGAATCACAATCTGACTGTATGGGTGGTTACCTGCCAGGTAACGCTTGTGGTTGGTCAGGAAGTCGCCTTACATCCGCCACGTGCCCTCTTTCTGTTTCCAGAAGCTGATCATAGAATGGCTTTAATAGTTTACTTTCAAATAATGCAAAGAGTATGCGACACGTGTTTCTCCCTAATTCTGGGCTCATCAGGCATACACACTCACTGCATCCCCTCTCGTGAATCGAATGTCTATCGTCAGCGCCAGAGTTGAAGCCCCTAACGTTGCGGTCAGCAAGTCGGCTAACATCCGCCATGTGCCGTCTTTCAGTTGCAAGAAGCAGATCATAGAAAGGTTGAAACTGTAGCCCCTAACGTTGCGCCACGGCGTGTGGTTCGTTTATACCTCGTGTCTTCTCATTAAACTTTTATCTCGCGAATATTTTATTGCAATCCGCAGCGGGAGCGTTTCTATAAACTTAATTTAAACTTACGTTTTACACCGTGCTTTGTTTCCCTTATGAACATGCTTGTATGCTTCACTCGCTCCCTTCTCAATTGTTTAATGAATTTTTTGCTCTTCGCTGTTTGCGGGTCTTCCTTCATTTCCCCCTACTTCGTTCTTTTATCTCGCGAATATGTTATTGCAATCCTTAACGGGAGCGTTTCAATAAACTGATTGAAAATAGTTTTGCATTTACCTTTTTAGTAAAAGGCGAGCTTTTAAGCCTGAGAAATCACCCCGTAAATGCACATGTTTAATTGCACATGTGTTAATATGTATGGTTACACAGTATTAAAAGACAGTGAACAACGTCAGTTACCTTTGTTCCCGCGTTTGATAAAAGGCGAGCTTTTAAGCCTGAGAAATCACCCCGTAAATGCACACGTTTAATTGCACATGTGTTAATATGTATGCTTACACAGTATTAAAAGACAGTCAAAAATTAACGTCATTTACCTTCGTTCCCGCGTTTGACTCGTGCTGTAAATCTCTTCCTTGTTTTTAGTTCACGTGATTACGTAGGAGGCGTGATGACGCGATACGTGACTCCGCCTCCTCCATTACAGTATATGGACAAAAAATATGTTCCAGTTATGACCATCACGCGTAGAATTTCGAAATGAAACCTGCCTAACTTTTGTAAGTAAGCTGTAAGGAATGAGCCTGCCAAATTTCAGCCTTCCACCTACACAGGAAGTTCGAGAATTAGTGATGAGTGAGTCAGTCAGTCAGTCAGTGAGTCAGTGAGGGCTTTGCCTTTTATTAATATGTATAGATATATATATATATATATAGTCACAGGATGCTGAGGGACAGACCAGCCGAGACACCAGGAAGGACCGGGAGGTGGCTTATATGTCCCCTAGGCCAGGGGTCCCCAACCCCCGGTCCACGGCCCACTACCGGTCCGCAGCCGTCTGACAGCCGGGCCGTGAGAGATCTGCCGACAATGGCGACTCACTCAGACTTTTCAGAACGCTTGGCGGGCGGGGCTTTGCAGCGGTGCAGAGAGAGGAGAGAGACCGAGGTGAGAGACTATTACAACAAAGTATTTTTATGGTCCCGACAGTTTCCCCATATGACATGAGTCTATAGAAATCACGTTACTATGAAGTACATTCAACAGATGCTTTCATTACAACGAAGTGACCTTGAAATGCTTGAACGAATCATCCACAGGGCAGTTAGATCTGTGGTCGCAGCTCAGATGTGCACGTTTGCACAACGATCCCCAAACAGAAACATTGTAAAAAAATCTCTTTCTTCGAACTTTCCTCGTACTGTTTTTTTTTTTTTTTTTTTTTTGTTTTTGTTTTCTGTGGTTTTCATTGATTCCTTTTGCTTATTGCTTGTCAACATTTGAAAAACATCCATTGGAATTTAACTCATTGTCACCCTCCTATAGAAATGGCAGACACGAAAAAAAGATTGCAATGTTAATGTTTGTGATGTGCAATCTGTTGGATTGGCAAATGTAAAGCATATGTCTTTGTTATATGCAAAAAAAGAAGAAAAATCTCAGATTGCAAACATATGCGAACTGCTTAATAACTTTAATAATAATAGGAATGTTATGTAAATTGTGTATAAAACTGTCCCCCACAACCAACCCCCCCCACCCCCACCCCCCGACCGGTCCGTGGAAAAATTTGCATCTAATAAAGTGGTCCTTGCTGTCAAAAAGGTTGGGGACCACTGCCCTAGTCCACGAGGGGGCAACCACCCTGTATCTTGAGGGGACCATGGGAGAGAAGCAAGGAGGCTCAAGCCTATTGGGGCCAATGGCCACCGCCAGGGGGCGCCCTGAGCCTCAGAGAGCCCGGGAAACATTCACTTCCGCCACACCCGGGAAAATGGAGGAAGATCCTTCCAGGGAAGCCCGGAGTGCTTCTGGGTGCAAGAGGAGCACTTCTGCCACACCAGGAAGTGCTGCCAGAAGGACGTCATCAGGCACCTGGAACACATCCGGGTGGAAAGAAAAGGGGCTGCCTCCCTATAATCAGGGAGCTAGAGTCGGGAGTGGGAGCAGGATGATGCTCCCGTGGAGAGAGGAAAGGCAGCCCACAGACATTTGAAGAGAGGCCCGTGTTAGGGGTGGTTAGTGCTGGGAGAACTGTGTGCTGTGCGGGACTGTGTGTATTGAAAATAAACGTGTGCTTTTATAAAGACGTGGTCTCTGTCTGGTGGTGTCTGGGCGTATCTCACTATATATATATATATATATATATATATATATATATATATATATATTGTCACACATGTGCGCATGGGAGGCAGCTAAAGGGCTTGAGTAAGGGCAATTCTGAGTCATACCGGGATGTGGCAGAGTGCACTGACTCTTTTTCTCCCTTTCCTGTAGACCATTCACGGGAGATTCCACCTGGCCCTCTTGACGTCACTTCCGGGACCGAGCTTATGGAAGGAGACCTTGCCAGCCCCAGCCCCTGTGATGTCATGTCCAGGCACGAACCAATGGCTGAAGACCTTCATGAGCCAGACCCCTATGATCTCACTTCCTGTCTTCCTGTTTAAAAGCCTCCACCTTTTCCCTATTCCCGCAGTTCTGCTTTGGACTCGGTTTTGTGCACAGCAGTGCTGTATTTACTTGTTCGACTTCAGCCAGGAAATCAATTATACGGGTGGTCTGCCCCAAACTTTTCCGTGACTCTGATTCGAGTTTGTGACAATTTATATATATATATATATATACTAATATATTTATATATATATTAGTAGCGGGTATCAACTAAGAAATTAATTGTGATTAGTCACATCTAAGCATGTAATCATAAAATAAAAAACAATCATGAAATAAATACACAGTAAACCACTAAATTAATGTAAAATCGACACAAAGGAATTTTAAGAAAATTAATGGCATGGTTTAAACTTAAACAATGACCCGATGTCTAAACTGAACTTGAGCAAGTACAATATTTGAATGTCTTCCTAAAAGACACAATGAAAAGAAGGTCAGTGTATTAATTGTCAAATTGGCATAGCGTATGAGACACAGACGTATCCAAGTAAAATTAAACAATTGAAACAACTGTAGACTTTGAATGCACTGCTAAGACTGATTTAATTGAAAGTATAAGCATCTTTTAAATGGTCATACATTAAAATGTTTGTTAAAACTTTGCAAATACCACCCTCAATTGTTCATCACCATCAATGACTTGATAATTATACTCTACACAAGTTCTTTCAACCTGTATGCCATGAGAGCTACCTAGTGCTGTGGAAATAATAGTGTGGTGCCCCTGGGTCCAGACCTGAGAGAGACATGCTCCTTAGGTGGTTAGACCTGTCCGAGGAGGATGGGACTATCTGGAAAAGCCAACCTAAATAAAAGCTATTTTGCAGACACAGCACTTGGAGAGCAATACAGCTGCCAGAAGATGTATCCGGGGTTCATCTGCCCGGGGTGTGTTCACCAGCGATTCTCAGAGAGCTGGGGAATGGGGGGCATACGAGTTGCCTTCGACCCTGAGTCAGTAGAGTAAGGCAGAGAGATGACCGCCTGTATGAGTGGGCAAAGGAATGAAGCAGCTTGGAAATTAGCAAAAATACTACAAACTATAATTATGGTTAGTGCTCTGAGCATGGGAAAGGTGCTTTATAAATAAAGTGTATTACTATTATTATTATTACTCTGATTTTTTTTTTTTTTTTTGTTCTTTATTTCGCCTTATACAATTTCTTGTATTAGGAATTTGGTAGTTTTCGCATACCCCTTGGGGTCAGAGCACAGGGTCAGCCATTGTACAGCGCCCCTGGAGCAATTACAGGTTAAGGGCCTTGCTCAAGGGCCCAGCAGAGCAGTGGCCTTTTTGGCAGTGACGGGGATTCGAACCGGCAACCTTCGGGATACCAGAGCAGATCCTTAGCCTCAGAGCCACCACTCCGCCCATTAGGAATAATCATTATACAAGTACTTTCATAGAATGATGTCATTATAATTGGGCATTTAGCACTGTAAGCTATCTGACAGCCTGGCAAGTAAAATACAGAGGTACTAGAGATGTATCAAAAGCAGATACAGGAACAAAAGCTGTGTCTGTTACTTGATGTAGTGATGACTTAAACACACAGCCCACTACCATACCTTACAGTAAAAGAGTCGATGACTACTTACGTTTTACTACAACTCATCTTCAAGCTCAGAAACTGTAGGGACTGAACAACCTGTACTGAAAACTGAACGTTTTGATAAAGCAGTCAACAGTTTTATACAAAAGAAATAAAAGAGTTTGTTCTGTATTTGTGATTTTTGTGTTTATCTTACAGTGTAAGAACAGTAATAAACAAGTACTGAATAAGTAACCTTCATAATTATAATTACACATAAAAAATTATGAATGACTAATTACTACACTATAAAAATCATATGTAAAATACATTAATAAAAGGTATATTTTAGAAATTAAAGGTAAAAAAAAAGATTTGAAACAAATAAGTGCATGTTTGCTTATATTTAAGCAGTGTTTTAGCTGCCGTTATCAGTTAATTGTTTCAATATGCAAGAATATTTTATGGATAATTATGGATAATTGTTGTATTTCCATAGACTTAAAACAAGGAATGTCTGCAAAAAAACAAATTATGTAAGGCAAATAAATTGTAGAATCTTCATGTTATCACTAATTTCTGGTCAACCTCACTTAGTTTTTTTTTTCTCATATTCCAAAAATCTAAGTGCACCTTTTACATACAGCATACTCTAATATAGGGCGGCACGGTAGCGCAGTGGTAGCACTGCTGCCTCGCAGTTAGGAGACCCAGTTTCACTTCCCGGGTCCTCCCTGTGTGGAGTTTGCATGTTCTCCCCGTCTTTGTGTGGGTTTTCTCTGGGTGCTCCAGTTTCCTCCCACAGTCCAAAGACATGCAGGTTAGGTGGACTGGCGATTCTAAATTGGCCCTAGGGTGTGCTTGGTTTGTGTGTGTCCTGCGGTGGGTTGGCACCCTGCCCGGGATTGGTTCCTGCCTTGTGCCCTGTGTTGGCTGGGATTGGCTCCAACAGACCCCGTGACCTTGTATTCAGATTCAGCGGGTTGGAAAATGGATGGATACTCTAATATAGAATGTATATAATAAAAAAATTAAGATTTTTTTTTCTTAGAAAAAACTGCTTTTAATTATTATGAAACACAAGCATCATTTGTGGCTTAACATTACATTGGGAAACCCACAATAGTGAATCTCCAGGGTTGGAAACAGCCTGGGACAACGTGCCAGTCCTTCATAGTGCCTACTCACACACACATCCACATGTGTGGAATCACCAACTGAGCAAACAACACCAGTCTTTGGAGATGTGTGAGAAAAACAGCCCATGCATACATGGAGACAATGTACAACCAGGAGGCAAATATGCTGGATCTGTGAGACATCAGCACTAAAGCTGCCTCACTATGCCACTCTATATTTTTTATAAAGTACCCGTAATACTAGATGTTAACTGGAGAGTTCCTGAAAATATTTTGTGCAATATTATGAGAAATATTAAAGAACCATAATATGTATCATTCTCTGAAACTCTTGTAGATTTACACTCCATGGGGAGGTCATTTTCAGCACGTAAGAGCAGTGACTATAACAAGTATTTATTTTATAGAATTGAAGAACAAAATGGCTAAGTACCCTTTCAGAAATGATACTATAAATCACTTTCTTTTGCAGAGTCATGTCTTTATTGTGAAGTAAGCATACAGCTAACACACTGTGTATTTTGGTCAATTAGATATCATGTAAGAAGCAGAAGCTTAAAATAACTATGAAAAAAGACCTGTCTGCCTGCATTTGCTGCTCATATTACCAGTTAAACCTGTCTCATTTTGAATTATCATCGAATGCAATGTCTTCAGCAAATGCTTGCAGTGGCCTTCACTGTGCAGTAAACTTATCTTCTCAGACTTATACCTATCATTAACATTCACTGTTCCATTATTCAGAGTAATTCATTAGTATAGAGTGTTTTTACTTTTTTCTGAATTCAATTTATTAATTTTTTTGGAGTAAAATGTACACCAAAATAGATATTTGTTATGCTAATTAAAATGAAAATATTTTAATGTCAGGATGCACACAGTGTATAAAATAGAATAACTAGAATATTCACATGAATTCTTACCACATGCAATACTTTTTCTTGCCCATTAACATTTAATGACGTCCTGTTCTAAAATAAATGCTGGCATGTCAGTGAATTCAGTCCTGTTTTCTCAGATTGCTTTAGGAAGAAGTTAGATTTCCAAACCAAATACTATACTAGGATCCTCAGAAAATCTCCACTACAATTAAGAATATAGATTTTATTCGTATGTGTTTTATAGTGTATTCCAATATAGTCTGATATTTTGTAATTCATCGAGATTATGCATTATATTGTATTTTCATATGTGGTAATTCTCCAAATTCTAAGACCTGTTATGTACCGATAAAGACATTTTGTGGTCTTTATTTGATCCAAGTGAGTTTGAGTGAAAAAGTGAGAAACAAAAGATATTTTCAAATCACTTGCAAGAATTTTAAAAAGCTGCCTTTAGATATATGTGGAAGCCACAGAAAAAGAGCAAAAAGATTTAAGAAAGATTTAAGTGCATTGACCCTTGGACCATGCCAGATTCTGTCACAGAACAAATTAAGGGGGATTTAAAGGTATTTTTTCATGCTGATTTCAGAAGTGTGCTTGGCATTTTTCTATCATCTATAGTTTTGAGTTATATTTTTATCACTATATACCAAGTTCTATTCAGGGTTTAAATGTTTTTATTGCTGCTTGTAAACATTTTATAACTTTCCAGAAGGGTGTTGTGCCAGAGTTTTCAGGCTGTCACATGTTTGGACTTATTGGAGAATCATAAGGCAGACAACTACCAAGAAATAGTGGATGGTCTTTTGAAGTCATAAAAACCCATGGAATGTAAACTATCTTTACAAATTAATTTCTTGGATTCTCATCTGAACTTTTTTCCTGGAAATCTTAGCAGCTTTGATCAGGTATGTGGTCCCACCCCAAGACTACAGGTGGTGCAATCATTAACTGTCTTGTCTCCTCCCACTGCTGCTCAAAAAAGGTGGCCCGAAGGGTGACTGACCACATCCCCATTCCTCCAAAATGTCCCGCCCTCGAAAATCTGGAGCATATTAAAACAGACGTCCCCAGAAGGAGGCACCTAACTTGTGACACAAGCCACCTACAAAATGGAGCTCCCTACTCAGATCCACTGAAACAGAAACATTGACTATTCTTTATTTTGTGTTACTGTGCCACCAAGCTTATGTTTATTTCCTTAAAATTTTATTACATTCATTGCCTCAAAATTAAACAGGGAGGCCGGGTTGTCACCCCAACTATTTTTGGGACTCTGTAAGTCACTCAGTTCCACATTGTTTATTGTAAGCTTTATTTCTGTGTCACTTAAAATGCTTGCATTGGAGAGAAAATCTGATTTAATATTTGAATTTTGCACAAAAATACTATAAGATTCAGCTGTATTGTTTCACTTGACAAATAAATGAGTTAAATTTGTTACCCTGTGTTATCAATAATTCAGACCATTGATTGTGATACACCACATAATTGTGCATATATGCTTCCTCAGAGAAGAAAGAATATGGGAAAACATGAAGCCAACAACAACACAGCATGAGTGACTGAGAAAAAAGAGAGTTAAACTCCTCAAGAAGAAGACTGTAACATGTACCAAGATGGAAGGACTGAGTCACATATAGAATAACATTAACATTTCAGGTCAGCAAAGGGTGTGCTTATTAAATAATAATAAAACATAATATGCATACTTTAAAAGCCTAAAGTTCTAGTCAAACATTTCTACCTAATAAAACAATGAACATGCAAAGGGGACAAGAAACACCTAGTCTTCTCTAATTCTCTCTCTGTAACATAAAACTAACGTATCTCCGATTGCCCCCTCTCATTGTTGCTGTCCTCTGTCTCTCTTTATGTGTTACAATGCCAACTACTGCAAGAAGCTTCTTTCTTCAAAAGCATGTGGAATGCAAATGCAACTGTCCTGAATGAAGGGGTTGCTGTCAAAAAATTTTCACTGAAACTTTGGGCATTGACAGTTAAGGAAATAGTTATGCAAATAGAAGGTGCTAGACCATCTTGATTCTTGATTGTGTGGTGCATGTGTTTCATGTCTATTTTAGTTTATTGCATGTACATTTAATATTGATTATGGTCCGGGTCCATTCCATCCTTCCTGTTCCATTCGGGAGCCTCTTTGACTTGAAACCATTGATAGTCATAGATCAAGATGAGCCGGGCCAATGAGGACATAATGCCTGCAGCAAGGGGTAGTTACAAAAAGTGTTCAAGTGCTTTTATTAAAAGTAATTCAACACAAAGTGAAAATAGTGCAGTGCTTCATGTCCTTCAATAAAGAAAAAAACAATCCGTAAAAGTCAGTAATTGTGGAGGTTAAAAATCCCAAATAAATAATCCATTAAATAGAGTTTAAAAATCACAGCAGGAAACCGTCCTTTTAAAACGTACAAGATCTGGTGTCTCTTTCTAAAAGCCAACATCTCCCCGGCTTAACCTGTTCAGAACCAGGCAGCACGAGGAGATTTCCTACTAGCAGGCACAGCCAATCTTCATCATCCAGGCTTGGTTCCTGCTGCCATCCAATGCTCCCAAACTCCAACTGCCTCTCTTCGGCCTTATGCAGGAGCAAGATCAAAATCACTCAGCTGTAGCGGCCCTCTTCAGCCCCCAAGCATTGGCCCTATGCACCTCCGGGGAGCTCTTACCTAGCTACCTGCTTATACCCTATCAAAACTGGCTTCTTAAGTTCCTGCTGTTTTCTTTTTCCTTTAGCCTCCCATTTCTCAATGCAAGTTTTTTTGGTTTTTTTACTGTTAATGTTCACACTGGAAGAAAACGTGATTAATAGCTAGTCAATCACTTTCTCAAGTCGGTGACAATGGCCAGTGTGCACCTTTGTGAAAGTTTTTTTTTTATTAATTAAGGGTGTTATGTGTCAGGAGTTGTTGTGTCTCAATGGGTTTTAACCAGCTTTTATCTTTTTCCTTGTTTTTTACCATTTTAATCACAAACTTTACAGACTGAATGTTGTCATGCCACTTATGTTTTTACTGGCTGACATGCAGAGACATGATGTCACAGTCTTTGGTTTATATAAAACGCATGGTAAATAGAGCACACTTAGACCACCTTACACTGCTTTCCAGTAAAATCTTTTGTTCCAAACAATGAAGATCACCTACAGAAAAGGTGTGGCTTCTTTATATGTTGCTTCAAGAGAGCAATACCTTAGCCATAAGAGTGTTTAAAGTCTTTGTTTTTTCCTTTTTATTTAGTGTTTTTTAGAGAATCCTAGTGTTTATTGAGAAATGAACAAAGAAGAGCTAAGTAAAAATCAATTATTATTAATTTTCTTTGGCACTGCAGTTACATTTCACAGGCTTTTTCCCTGAGCAACATACATTTCATCTCTTCTAGTTGTGTGCCATCCACAGTGTTAGAACACGCTGGCCCCTTGACATCCAACTGGTTATTCACACTAGAAAACAGAGATACTCTGTTTTGTAAGCTCTTAATGAACCATAACCTGTTTTATGCCACCCAGATGTGATCTCTGCTGCTAGAAAACCCTTCTCTGAGCAATTCCCTACAAAAGAAATTAATTCAAAATTGCCATTACTCTGAAATAAGATCTTCAACCAGTACAAGGCGACCTTAGAGAAAACTGATTAAGGGCACATTTTCATAAGAATATGCTATTACAGTTTATTTGTTCATTATATTCACCTACATTCAAGAATGCAGCCGACAAAAGAGAATCCAAGGGAGGTTCTTCGTCTTTACTGGATTACTTCTCAGTACATCAACTTAACTGTACAGCTATAAATGAACTGTGAATTAGTGGGCAAATATTTCTGGAGTCCATTTATGTTAATATCTTTGAGGTGTCTTTGTTTCCTGTCTGTTTAAACACACATGTACTCATTTTGTAATTAGTCATTTATAAAGTTTATATTTGTATCTACTTGAATTGAATAGACGGTATGTTATGCACAGATGAATGTAAAATAATAGTTGTCTCATGTAATCCATTACTGTGCAATGACCTAAACAGTTTCTGTGGAACCAGATTGAAATAACGACAATAATTCTAGATAGATAGATAGATAGATAGATAGATAGATAGATAGATAGATAGATAGATAGATAGATAGATAGATAGATACTTTATTAATCCCAATAGGAAATTCACATTCTCCAGCAGCAGCATAATGATACAATAAATAATATTAAATTAAAGAATGATAATAATGCAGGTGAAAAACAGACAATAACTTTGTATAATGTTAAATGTTAACGTTTACACCTCCGGGTGGAATTGAAGAGTTGCATAGTTTGGGGGAGGAACGATCTCCTCAATCTGTCAGTGGAGCAGGACAGTGACAGCAGTCTGTCGCTGAAGCTGCTCTTCTGTCTGGAGATGATACTATTTAGTGGATGCAGTGTATTCTCCATAATTGATAGCGCCCTTCGCTCTGCCACAGATGTTAAACTGTCCAGCTCCATGCCAACAATAGAGCCTGCCTTCCTCACCAGTTTGTCCAGACGTGAGGCGTCTTTCCTCTTAATGCTGCCTCCCCAGCACACCACCGCGTAGAAGAGGGCGCTCACCACAACTGTCTGATAGAACATCTGCAGCATTTTATTGCAGATGTTGAAGGACGCCAGCCTTCTAAGGAAGTATAGTCGGCTCTGTCCTTTCTTGCAAAGCGCATCAGTATTGGCAGTCCAGTCCAATTTATCATCCAGTTGCACTCCCAGATATTTATAGGTCTGCACCATCTGCACACAGTCACCTTTGATGATCACGGGGTCCATGAGGGGTCTGGGCCTCCTAAAATCCACCACCAACTCCTTAGTTTGCTGGTGTTCAGTTGTAGGTGGTTTGAGTCACACCATTTAACAAAGTCATTGATTAGGTCCCTATACTCATCCTCCAGCCCATTCCTGATGCAGCCCACATTAATTTAATTAATTAATTATTTAATTAGTTTAATTCTAAACGGTTGTATGATGCAGAAAGCTATAGGAAGGTACAGAAGACTGAAAATGGGATATTACATTTTTCAAATCACAGACTTTTTTTAAGAAATGGGATAATCACATCTTTTTTTGTAAACAGATGTAACTTTACAAGACAAAAGGGAAGTCTGAAAGGTATTTTCTCTTTAAAAAGGTCTGCAGTTTTCCTTATCAAAATCTGATGTGTGTAAATAGATGGGTCCCTTATGGAGGTGCTTGTGAATTGCTTTAATTAAACATCAAAAGTCAAGATACTAATTAAAGTAACATAGTTAATGTTAATAACATAGTAAGGGAAACATGTTCAGGGGCCTCAAAGTTTCTGCTGATAGCTGGAAAAAGGAATCAACTTGAGGGTCTCCCTTGCCATCACTTAACTCCTTTTGAAAAATAAGCAGATTTTTCTGTCAAAACCCCCTGCTAATGAATACTGACATGACCCTGATATGTTTGAGCATACACAGTTACATTTTCATTCTTAGACACGCTAGCTGGTGCAAAGAGCTTTTCATGAAGAAATCTCTGGGATGTATCAAGGTGCAGAATATTTAATGATACAGCATAAGATTTAAAAGTAGGCAAAAATTAAAGTTGCAGAGGAGAGTGTTTTGTGATTAGCTCATGGGTAGACCTGTGGAGATACAGCAGAAAGTAATGCCATGAAAACTGTAAGTTTGATGTAATTCCAATTTATTAAAGTAACAAAAAGCTTGTAAACTGGAAAAGGACTAGGTGCCGTTACCCAAACCAGGCTCAAATTGAAAGACCAAGAGGTATTCATATCTGCAAAAACCACACCATCAGAGCAAATCTGGTTATGCATTTTGCCCAGAAGAAGATTAGCAAATCCCACTCATAATGTTGTTTAACATTCACCCAAATTATTATGAATATAAAAATCACTTAAGAAGAGGGCATAAGTGATACAGGGTTCCAAACATTTTGAAAGTTACTGAAGTTCATTGAAGGTTTAAGAGGACAATATACATGATTAGCTGTACACTAAGCCTCTCGAAATGTAATCATTAAAAAGTTGTTTTATTTTTTATAGAGGAAATGCTACTTAAAATTGAATAATTACAACTCCAAGGCCAGAGAACACAGAACAAATGTTTTGTAAATACAGTGTGCTTTAGTAATTTAGAACAATGATTGAAATTTTACTATGGATCAGATAAATATATCAAATCAAAATGATTATGATTCAATTGTCTGCTTTAACTATACTTTTATTGGATTTCTAGAAATATTATTTAAAATTTTTGAATAAAGGACCTGTGACTTAGCATATGTAATTTATAGGTTTCTAAAAATACTGTATGTCACTGCTGGATTTAACAGTCATTTTTCTAGGTTCAGCCAGGTAGACTGGATGCCCCCTCAATTTTTTTACGGCTGGATGTGATGGCCTGATGCCATCTTCTTTAGTCACATTTTATGTCATGCAAGAGTAAAGGCTGCCTTATTCTCACCACAGGTCACAAATTATTTTTCCACTAAACAAATATCTGTTATGTCAAATTCAAAAGTGATAATTTCCATTTTATTAATGCACTTTCCATTATTACTGGGTTTACTTGGACCAGTGTCCTGTGCAGCTTGGCAGGAATGAACACTGGGTGGAATATAAATCTACTGCAGGCAAACTCTCTCATGTAAATAATGAAGGGTCTCCAATAAATCTAACTTGCAAATCTTTTGTACTGTGGAGGAAATAAGAATACCCTGGAAAAACTCATGTGCAAACTCCACAAAGCTACGAGTCCATGAGAATTTGAGGTCAGTGCAGCAGCATCCAATACTTATTTTTAATACTAATAAGACTAGGTTTGTGTTTTTACCATGAGGCATGAGCCTTTATATTACTTTTTGTAATCGTGGTAATCTTTGACATTAGAGGCTTTGGCTGGCCAAATTGCATTCTTGTTTTACTGTCCCTAAGTTCACCTGCTACCTCTTTTATCAAGATAACCCTCCTGAAACTGGAATATTGATTTGAGGGTGGAATGGAGACATCAACATTACCAAAGTGAAAACAGATCTCTGAAAACTTGTCTAAATGAATTATAAATATAAATGACAAAATAATTGATTGCAAAGCATTCACCACTGAATGTCAGTACTTAGTAGATGCCTCTCTGGTAGCCATGACAGCCTTGAATCTGTGTGCACAGGTCTCTGTCAGCTTTGCGCATAAAGGGCACTGCAATATTTCCCCAATCATGTATGGGAAAACTGCTCAAGCCCTGCTAGATCGCATGGAGAGTGTGAGTGAATGGCCTCTTCTCAGTTTCAGCCGCAAATCCTCAAGTGGAGTGAGATCTGGACTCTGACTTGGCCACTTCAGGACAATATACCATTCTTGTGTAGTTTTTTTTTTTCTTCACAGGGATGTTGCCTTGCTTGAAAACAAATCTTCTCTCAAGGTGCAGGCTGCATTAGGTTTTACTCCAGGATTTCCCTGTGTTTTGCTGTATTCATTTTACCCTTTACTCATACAAGCCTTCCTGGGCCTACTGCAGAGAAGCATCCCAACTGCGTAATGCTGCCACCACTATGCCTCATGGTGGGCATGGTGTGTTTTCAATCATTTGCATTTGTGTTCAAAATTGGCTTCTAGTTTGATGGCCACAAAGCTCAATTTTGATGTCATCAGATCATAGGATCTTCTTCTCGCTGGCTTCAGAGCCTGCAATGTGCCTTCTGGAAAATTCTAGCTGAGAGATCCTTTGAATTTTTTCTCTTTCCTTCTCTCCCATAAAGCTGCAACTGGTGAAGCACCCTGGCAACCATCGTTATCCGCACAGTCTCTCCAATCTCAGCCACTGCAGCTTGTAATTCCTTATGAGTTTTCAGATGTCTCTTGGTGGCCAGCCTTGCTAGTTTTCCTCTTGCACGCTCACTCAGTTTTTGTGGCCTACTCTAGTAAGTTTACAGCCATACTCTTTACAGTTGTCAATGGTTAATTAAATGGTAAAGGGTTACTTAGTGACTTGGATATTTTCTTGTCATCCCCTAACTTGTGCTTTTGATCCCTTTTTTCATGGAGTTGCTTGGAGCATTCTTTATCTTTATTGTGTAGGTTAGGCCACCCTACTAATTCACTTTCCAGATAAATTGCATTGATACAATAATCAATTGAAACCCTTTGACATCTTAAGCAATCAATTTTTTTTTTTTGTGTTGTGTATTTGTAATTCATTTTGACCTGTTTGACATTCAAGAGTCTTTTCTGCTGATCTGTGTCAAAAAGCCAAATTAAATCTGCTGCCATTCAATCTTGCTATTCAGTAAAATTTTTAAACGTCAAAGGGGTTGAATATTTTTTATAGGTACTGAAATTTCATTATCTGCAGAATTAAGAGCATTGTTATAAAAATTGATACATATACTTCTACTTAATAAACAGTATGTTTTCTGTTTGGTTCTGGAGTGTTTGTCTTTTTTAACATCATGTTTTAATTGTTTAATAGTGTATGTCTTATTTTAATTATACTGCATTTGCATTGGCATTCTAAAAATGAAAAGTGTGCTATCTGAAAAATGTATTTATTGACTTGAATGATAGTAGCTGGATTCTTGTCACTTCTTAATATAATATCACTTAGATAATATTACTTTTTGTTTTAGATTTTTAAGTAAAGTCAGAAAGTAGATTACAAGAGAAAAAGGTCTAAGATTTCTATGAGAATAGAAAATAAAGGAGTTTATCCAAATAAAGCTACTATACTTTGTAAAATTGCTGCATTGATCATCTGTAATAGACTTAATTTTTGTGCTTAGGGATACATAAATGACATTCCTAAGAAAGAGCTTGTTATGCAGTTGAGGAAAGTTAGTTTGCAATGTAACACAGGCAACTCTGCTAGATTGAATGTTGAGTAATGTTCAGCAATCAAAAACTTGATGGATAAGCATCTATTGAGAGGTCAAGTATATCCAACAGCAATACAAAAGCTGCAAGAATTTACAACAAAGGAAAAGTGGGACTTGGCCAAGCCTCTCACACAGTCTGAACCTTGTTCATCTGGTCTTGGAGAGGTAAATATGATATAAAATTTTATCAGCATACTTCTTGATTAGGGTATGTCTAGAAATAAAACTGAACATTGAAGTATGTTAAACTCAGAATTACATTTAATTAAAAGAGAGCTATCTGAATTATATGAAATTTTTATCTACAGTATATAGGAGTACCAAAGCACCATTATACCTTGAAAGGTCTAGAGAGTAAATTTGGGATATTTAAGTGTATTAGAGCATCTGATTTGCAAATTATTTACTATTAAGGGTGTAATTAATGTAAGGGCATCAAATCTAAAGTACTGATATCAAACTTTCAGTGAGTTTATGACCACTGTATTTTTGCTATATATATTACTGTTTTTGGATAAAATAATACATGAGAGATCCCACAGAGATAACATATTAGACCACCCACAGTAACTCGCACCGGCACAGACTGAGTGGTATATATTTCAAGCTAGGCTTTACTACTCACAGCAAGACAAGTGAAAGCCTGGTAGCACTAAGCATACAACAGTCTTAGGTCTCTTAAGTTGTCAGTTTTTCAAGCAGAACAGATGCTTTTTCCAAATAAAAGAGGATGTACCTCTTTCTGAACCAGTGCATACAGAGAGTGGAATACATTTAAATTAACTTTAGGAAAGTATTCATTTTAAATAGAGATAGATAAATAGATAGATAGATAGATAGATAGATAGATAGATAGATAGATAGATAGATAGATAGATAGATAGATAGATAGATAGATAGATAGATACTTTATTAATCCCAAAGGGGAAATTCACGTACTCCAGCAGCATCATACCGATAAAAAACCATATTAAATTAAAGAGTGATAAAAATGCAGGTATAACAGACAGTAACTTTGTATAATGTTAGCGTTTACCCCCCCCCCCCGGGTGGAATTGAAGAGTCGCATAGTTGTGGGGGAGGAACGATCTCCTCAGTCTGTCAGTGGAGCAGGACATTGACAGCAGTCTGTCGCTGAAGCTGCTCCTCTGTCTGGAGATGATACTGTTCAGTGGATGCAGTGGATTCTCCATGATTGACAGGAGCCTGCTCAGCGCCCGTCGCTCTGCTACAGATGTCAAACTGTCCAGCTCCGTGCCTACAATACAGCCTGCCTTCCTCACCAGTTTGAAGAGACGTAGAAGAGGGCGCTCACCACAACCATCTGATAGAACATCTGCAGCATCTTATTGCAGATGTTGAAGGATGCCAGCCTTCTAAGAAAGTATAGTCGGCTCTGTCCTTTCTCGCACGGAGCATCAGTATTGGCAGTCCAGTCTAATTTATCATCCAGCTCCACTCCCAGGTATTTATAAGTCTGCACCCACTGCACACAGTCACCTCTGATGATCCATGAGGGGCCTGGGCCTCCTAAAATCCACCACCAGCTCCTTGGTTTTGCTGGTGTTCAGTTGTAGGTGGTTTGAGTCGCACCATTTAACAAAATCCTTGATTCTCCTGATGCAGCCCACAAAGGCAGTGTCGTCAGCGAACTTTTGCAGGACTCCGAGTTGTATTGGAAGTCCAATGTATATAGGCTGAACAGGACCAGAGAAAGTACAGTCCCCTGCGGCACTCCTGTGCTGCTGACCACAATGTCAGACCTGCAGTTCCTGAGACGCACATACTGAGGTCTGTCTGTAAGATAGTCCATGATCCATGTCACCAGGAATGAATCTACTCCCATCTCTACAGATTTTTAGGACTTCTCTTTTCAATTTCCAGGCCGAAGTTAAGATAATGAAACAAAACTTCTTTGCCGATTTAGTATCCCATCACTCAAAGAATCCTAGGGTCTTATTTAATTCAATTAATGCGGCCATTCACCCCCACTCTGCGATGGGATCAAATAGCATTGTTCATTCATGTGACCAGTTTCTATCATTCTTTGTCAGCAAAATCGATACTATCCGCCGTGGCACTGTTCAAACGGGCTATGAACTTTCTACTGTTAATCATGACATTGTCTTAGAATCCTTTGATCTAGTCTCACTTTCACAGCTAAAAAGAACTATTGACACCCTTAAACCAGCCCCCAGTCCTCTGGATATTGTACCACCACGTCTCTTAGTGGAAGCCTTTGATGTGTTGGGCCCACCCTTATTAGCCATCATCAATGATTCTATTAGTTCGGGAGTTGTGCCCTCATTTTTTAAACATGCTGCAGCCTGTCCCCGTCTAAAAAAGGCAGAATTAGATCCTGGAGTTTTAGCCAATTTTCATCCAATTTCCCAACTGCCATTTCTAGCTAAAATTTTAGAAATAATTATTTATAATCAATTGGTTGATCACCTTAACTCCAATAATTTATTTGAGATCTACCAATCTGGCTTTAGGCGTTATCATAGTGTTGAAACGGCACTCCTGAAAGTGTTCAACGACAATCTCTCTTATTACTGACTCAGGTGATGTGGCAGTCCTTCTCCTCCTTGACCTGTCTGCTGCCTTTGACATTATTGACCATGAGATATTGCTGTTGCGGCTTGAACATCTTGTTGGGCTTAAAGGGGCTGCTCTTAACTGGTTCAGGTCATATTTAACTGGAAGACACTTTTCAGTGACTTTTAATTCATCTTCTTCTTCTACTGCTCCTCTTAAATATGGTGTTCCTCAGGGATCCATTTTGGGTCCTATTTTATTCTCCATATACCTTCACCCTATTTAACATTTCTTTTCACTGCTATGCTGATGATACTCAGGTTTATATTCCTGTCTGCAACTCTGCAACAAATCAACTCCACAACTGTCTGTCTGAACTAAGATCCTGGATGGCTAATAATTTTCTTGATCTAAATCAAAATAAAACGGAGGTGCTTATAGTGGGTCCATCAGCTAAAGCCCAAATTGGTCTTGGACTTCTCGGCTCTTTCTCTGTCTTTTCCAATCATCAAGTCCGCAATCTTGGTGTTACCTTTGATAGTAACCTCTCTTTTGAGAAACAAGTAAATTCTGTAGTCAAGAGTTGCTTTTTCCAACTTCGTCTATTAGGTAAGATAAAGCCTTTTTTATCTTCTACGGATCTTGAGATAGCTACTCATGCGTTTATTTTTTCTCGCCTCGATTACTGCAACTCGCTGTATTCTGGGATTAATAAATCCCTGATACACAGGTTACAGTTGGTCCAAAATGCTGCCGCTAGCTTTCTGGTTGGGGCAAGAAAGTATGACTCTGTTTCTCCAATATTAGCTTCTTTACACTGGCTGCCTGTCAGTTTTCGAATTGATTTTAAAATCTTGCTGCTAGTTTTTAAATCTTTACATGGGCTTGCTCCTGCCTATTTATCTGAACTGTGTGTTTTACATCAGCCATCCAGAGTGCTTAGATCTTCTGGTCAGCTGTCTCTGGTTGTCCCTCGTACCAAGTGTAAAACTAAGGGAGACAGGGCTTTTGCAGCTGCTGCACCTCGACTGTGGAACGCTTTACTTCATCACATAAAGGAGTCCTCTACAATTGAACTGTTCAAAACAAGACTAAAGACTCATTTCTATTCACTTGCATTCCATGACCTTCAGTAATACTGATGGTTTCCTCTTTGTGATTACATGTATATAAAATTACTTCTATTTATTATGTATTTTATTTTATGTTCTTATATTTTATTTCTATTTATGTTTTATGTTAATTTGTTTTGTTTTTTCTTTTATTCTATTAATGTAAAGCACTTTGGCCACAGCATTACTATGTTGTTTTAAATGTGTTATATAAATAAATTGACATTGACATAAATTGATATCTCTGTCTGCTTGTCCCTAAGGAGCAGATGTTGGATGGTGTTGAAGGCGCTAGAGAAGTCCAGAAACATAATTCTTACAGCACCACTGCCTCTGTCCAAGTGGGAGAGGGATCGGTGTAGCATATAGATGATGGCATCCACCACTCCCACCTTCTCCTGGTATGCAGAGGGTCGAGGGCGTGTTGAACCTGTGGCCTCAGGTGGTGAAGCAGCAGCCGCTCCATGGTCTTCATCACATGTGACGTCAGAGCGACAGGCCGGAAGTCATTCAGCTCACTAGGACGTGATACCTTTGGGACTGGGGTGATGCAAGATGTTTTCCAAAGCCTCGGGACTCTCCCCTGTTCCAGGCTCAGGTTGAAGATACGCTGTAGAAGGCTCCCCAACTCCAGCGCACAGGCCTTCAGCAGTTGTGGCAATACTCCATCTGGACCCACTGCTTTGATGGCACGAAGTCTCCTCAGCTCTCTGCTCACCTGCGCTGCTGTAATTGTGGGTGGGGGGAAACTCTCTCCTATGCTGGTATCAGCTGAAGGATGGGTGGAGGGTGCAGTTCTCTGAGGTGAGAGTGGGTTAGGGTGGTCTAACCTGTTAAAAAAGTTGTTCATCTGGTTTGCTCTCTTCACGTCTCTCTCGATGGTGGCACCCCACTTCGAGCTGCAGACAGTGATGATATTCATCCCATCCCACACTTCCTTCATGGTGTTATTCTGCAAGTTCTGCTCCAGCTTTCTCCTGTACTGCTCCTTTGCCACCCTGAACTGGACTTGGAGTTCCTTCTGCACGCACTTGAGCTCATGCTGATCACCACGTTTAAAAGCCCTTTTTTTCTGGTTCAAAAGGCCCAATAAATGCACTAATTGTAAGCCTCAATAATAAGTGCATTCGTTAACAACTGAAAAAGTCTACTAAATGCACTTCAGATGGCCATACAATGTTGTCTTAATAAGTCTTAAAAGTTTGTGACAGCTGGATATGTAATTTAATGTAAAACCATTGCAGCTCATACTTAGACCTACTGGATATAACAAACATTTTTTCAGATTTTTCTAAACCCAGAAATCTTTCTGAAAGTAACCTATTGCATGTAATAAATCATAAATAGAATTTGGTTCAGGGATATAAAGTAACATATTAAAAGTTTTCCTGTATGTTCTCTATGACTGCATATAGAGAAAGCTCAAAGTAAATATTGGGGAGATTCATTTTGGCTTCAAGAACGGTACGGCCCCACGAAAGAAGCCCTGTTTTGTATGCAGATCATGATACAGCGGGCATTCAAGGTTAACTGTGACATGTTTGAATGCTTTGATATCGTCCATTATGAAACATTGTTCGACATTCTGCAGGTATCTAACTTGGATGATGAAGATCAAATAATCAAGAACTTATAATGGCAGCAAAGAGCAACATTCCAAGTTCATTGGAAAACTTCAGTGGTATGTTTTATCACCGCTAGAACACTAGAGGATGTGGACAACAGGTTGTCTGTAAACACGGCATTTATTAATACACTCAATATGCGAATGATACAGTTCTTTTGATCAGCAAGGTAGAAGCCTTAAAGAGATTAGGTAGCAAATGTCAGTGAATATTATGAAATGAAATTCAACATTTCAAAGACAAAAATAATGATCATAAGTAAAAAGGACTTAAATGACATAAACATAATATTCCATATTAGACAAACACCACTACAAAGTGTACAATCATTTACCTATCTGGGTGCTATACTTAAAAAGGGGTGCGATCAAACCCACAAAGTAAGAGCTTGCATTTAAAGGATACGTACTGCACTCACCTGTTTAAAGAAAATACTGTGTAGTTTGAGCCTTGACATAGGAATCAGGTAAGAATTCTGAGATGTTATGTATTCTCAGTACTGCTTTATGGAATGGAAACATGGACATTTGCATGGGGGGGAAGGAGGGGGGATATCATATTGAGACTTTTTGTTTAAACTACAAGATTAAGCACCACCTGAGAGACTGAACATATGTATGAGAACTTCTGGATGGTCTGACCTGTCTTATTTATCATACTCATAAGAGCTACACATGGTTGCCCTTTAAGATCTTTATGACTATAATCTCTCCCATGAAGAGAAACTGTTTTTACAAATTATGTTGTCTTTTTTGGTTAAGCTACTACACATAAATATACTTCATATTAACTTTTACAATGAAGCGCCACTTTTCAATAATCACCTAATACTGACCTTTTCATTTTATTGTGTTTTATTTGTGATGTCTATATTCCACTAGATCCAACTCTACAGTCAGCTACATACCATAGAGGATGGCTCATAATATCCCAAACATTTCCTGTTAACTAAAGCATTCCTTTTCTCTTTGTGATTGTAGACCAAGCATAAATTGTGAATGGCTTCTTAATTATTGCAGTTCCTATTTGTGTGCACCATTGAATGACTTCATTTTATAGAGCAATAGCAAATCTTTCTTAAAAGATTAAAAAAAAATATAAGCACATCAAGAGAGTGTCACACTTAAAAGTAACTCAATCACATGCAGTCTATTATTAAGTGATAGTGTTCATGTGATTATTTAACTAGCAAATGTAAAAAAGAAAAAACAGTGAAGTAAAAAGTTAAGGTTAATAAATTTAAAAAGGTGCTGTTCATTTACTGAGTGTCATAATTGAGCTGCTTGTCAAGACTAAATTATACAAGAAAAAAAGCTGAATTTTTTTTTACATTTATGCAGAAGCAAAAACATCATATCCAGTACAAAACTTCTTGTTTCAGGGTTCAGAGAAGAGTTAAAACAAATTCATAAATCCCTGAGTCCCTACGGTTTTAGCAGCAATGTGCATAATTTTTATATGTTTTTGAGGGTGTAATCTAAATGTATCACATACCTGAAAAGTCCCACATAACCGGTCAATATTGCTTTGATTTGTTTTGCCTTTACAGCAATTATGTAAAAATGTAATGTGTTATATGAGGCTATTATTTGGAAATGCAGTGTAAATATTACAATTACAGCCTTCAATCACTTTACAAACAAAACGTTACCCTGAAAAGCTTGTATATAAATCAAGGTGCATTATGCCCAGACTATATAATGCACTAGTGAGACTACTGGAGTATTATGTGCAGTTCTGGTCATTATTCTACAAGAAAGACATAGCAGCACTTGAACCAGTGCAGAGGAAAGCAAATTAAGGAAATTTCATACTCTGACAGAATTAGAGAATTAAACCTGTTTAGTCTCGAACAGAGAAAACTACATGGGGACCTAATCCAGGTCTTCAAAATGTTCAAAGAAATTGATAATACAGATCAAGCAAAATTCTTTTATCTTAATAGGGTCTCACATATTCAAGGACACCAGTAAAAATTAAGGTGTAGGGCAGTCAGGACCGTGGCCAGAAAGCACTTACTAACTCAAAGAAGTATGGAAATCTAGAAAAAAACTCCTAAGACATGTAGAGTAGTTGAACAAGGAACATTGACAATCTTTAAGAAGTATCTGGATGAGATATTGGGACGGCTAAACAATGAACCAGATGGACTGAATGGCCTCCTCTCATTTGCCAAATTTCCAATGTTCTTATTTAAAAAAGTACTCATAAAGTGTACTTTCATTATTTTAAACTTAACCATCATTAATGACCATGGGAAAGAGTATTTCCATTTCTGAGTCCCAAAAATGACACCCATTTTTCCTAAAATGAAACATAACTTCATTAAAATGAAGACAACCACTTCAGTAGTTACTATATCTATCAAAAACACTCTAAAGTGGAGTAATGACTCAATATTACAGCTGCTTATCTGCTCCCATTAAGTTTATTTGTAGGTAGTGAATTAGCACACACTTATGTAAAGGAGATACAAACATGGTGAAAAGGGTTGTGAGGCCTCTAGAAATCTCAACAAGTAGGCTCATACCTTCATAGACATGCCCTGAAATGGCATTTCTCCACACAGTCAGATGTCAAATGGAAAGCTGGCTTTAAAAGTTCAAAAATATCTTAAATGTCCCAAAAATATTCAAAAATGCCGTACAAGGGAGAAAAAAAACTGTAAACCCCTGTCTTGCTGAGATAACCAAAAACAATGTATTTTTTATAAATTGACAGTTTATTGTATTAATCAAAAAGGAACAAAAGTTGAAAAAAATAGATTTTTTGAAAAGACAATCCAAGATGGACAAGACCCAAAAACTCAATCCAAATAGCAAAACCCAAAAACACAAGCAATAATCCTCAGAAAACTGAAATTTCAAAACAACTTGTCATAATCCATTACTGGGATCCTCTCTCTGACCTCAATATAAAGGCGGAGGAAGGACCCAACAGCAGTGACATCAGGATGGCCCCACCTCCTGGGGTTCGACCCCCAAAACACAAGGAATGGCGGAATATTAAAAAAACATAGTAGACAAATAACAAATAATAAACAAACCAAACAGAAATTAAATAAAGTTTATGAAAAAAAAAACAGAAAATACACATAAGCTAGGGAATACAGTAATCCCTCCTCCATCGCGGGGGTTGTGTTCCAGAACCCCCCGCGAAATAAGAAAATCCGCGAAGTAGAAACCATATGTTTATATGGTTATTTTTATATTGTCATGCTTGGGTCACAGATTTGCACAGAAACACAGGAGGTTGTAGAGAGACAGGAGCTTTATTCAAACACTGCAAACAAACATTTGTCTCTTTTTCAAAAGTTTAAACTGTGCTCCATGACAAGACAGAGATGACAGTTCCGTCTCACAATTAAAAGAATGCAAACATATCTTCCTCTTCAAAGGAGTGCGCGTCAGGAGCACAGAATGTCAGAGAGAGACAGAAAAAAGCAAACAAATCAATACGGCTGTTTGGCTTTTAAGTATGCGAAGGGCACAAAGCTGTTGAAGGCGGCAGCTCACACCCCCTCCGTCAGGAGCAGAGAAAGAGAGAGAGAGACAGAGAAAAACAAGCAGTCAAAAATCAATACGTGCCCTTCGAGCTTATAAGTATGCGAAGCACCGTGCAGCATGTCGCTTCACGAAGTAGCTGCACAGAAGGGAGCAACATGAAGATAAACTTTCAGCATTTTAAGACGAGCGTCCATATCGTCTAGGTGTGCGAACAGCCCCCCTGCTCAATCCCCCTACGTCAGGATCAGAGAAAGTCAGCGCAAGAGAGAGAGGGAGAAAAGTAAGTTGGGTAGCTTCTCAGCCATCTGCCAATAGCGTCCCTTGTATGAAATCAACTGGGCAAACCAACTGAGGAAGCATGTACCAGAAATTAAAAGACCCATTGTCCGCAGAAATCCGCAAACCAGCAAAAAATCCGCGATATATATTTAAATATGCTTACATATAAAATCCGCGATAGAGTGAAGCTGCGAAAGGCGAAGCGCGATATAGCGAGGGATTACTGTAAACGCATTTGCAAACAAAGCAATTATACGGTATGTTATTAAATGTTTATGTGTGCAGTATTTATCCTTTTAATTTGAAAAAGCAACAACAAGACAGTAACTGTATAGTAAAAACTATTAACCTTGATGAACTAATTGACAACAAGAGAAAGGGTGAAGTTGTGGCATCATTGCTGTGGGCTGGCTGGTGACTGCAGTTGTGAATAAGTATTATGCTTCTGCCAGATTGTGTTCACTGTTGTTGTTTTTATGTCTCTTTTATCATGTTTAAAGTATCTTTTATATGCTTATTATAATTATTTAATATTTATATATTTATGTTGTCACACATGTGCAAAAGGGAGGCAGCTAAAGGGCTCAAAAGAAGGTAATTCCATGCTGGACTAGGGGGTGGCAGACTACACTAATATTTTCTCTTTTGTCTCTGCAGACCAACCATGGGAAATTCCACCTGGGCTCAATGTCGTCTCTTCTGGCTCCTGCCCAGATGAAATCACTTCCGGTTCCTGCGTAGATAACACCAGATTCCTTCTGTTATCTCAGTTCTGTTTTGGACTCTTGTCTGTAAAGACTGATTGCTCATTTTTTGCCTTTTTCAGCCAAACTTCAAGTATATGGGATGACTGCCCCAAACCTTTTTCTGGTGTCAAGGCATTTCATTTCACAATGTTCCATTTATGTATTATTATGGTTCTATGTGTAAATCAATGTTCTCCTATGTCTCTTGTGTTTTGTGGGTAGTACCTTAAGAGGTGAAGCCATCCTGATGTTGTCACGCCAGAGTCCGCCATTTCACTATTTAGGACACAGAAGAAGGAGAACTCAAGCATGGCTCTTTGAACTCTGTTGGAAATGTGAGTGTTGTTCTTTGTTATATGATTTACTGGCTTTTTGATATTTAACTACTTTAGCTGAGAATAGACTTTTAGACACTTTTTCTGTTCCTTTTTTAGTTTTTGTTATTTTTCTCTTTTCCAAACTGAACACCTTTATTTTTATTGAGATTCTTTTTGTAGTCTGTCTCTCCACGCTAAGGTTTTACTATTTCTCCTTCTCTTGGAAGACACTTGGATATTTTTGGGGGCATTTAAATTTTACTTTGAAGCTTTAACCCCTTTACTCCTGTGTTGGCTGAAGCAAGACTGCACGGTTAGACGTCACACCAATTGGGATGAGGCATAATTCATGCAGGCAACAGAGATCTGGGAGGACTTGTAAAGACATTTTGGATGCCTCCCACCTTTTTTCCTATGGATATGAATCCAGTTCTTGACAGTGAGAAGGTGACAGAGATGGGAAAGATGAGGGGAAAGATTCATCATGTTCTTTGAATTCTATTGTTTGATTATCTATGTCTTCTGCCACTTTCTCTTTCATTGCAAATGGATGACAAGAAAGGGCAGAAGTTGAAGGTGATGGCCCAGAGGCAGGAGAGGATTGTCAGGAGTGGTAGCAGCAGGATTACCTGCACAAAAGAACAATAATATGCTGGTCTGTTTAACTTCTTGAACTTTTCTTTTGTACAACTGTCTGTAGCACTTGATAAAAATTATAATTGTGAAGAAGAACAGTCCACATGTTTTAGCGTTGTGCTTATATGGTGACAGTGACAGGGAATGAGTAATAGTGTCAGGTAAAAAACAACAAATTGTACTTTTTGGTTTGAGAGAGGGGAGGACCTTCTATCAAATCTGATGGGTTGCAAGCCTTAGTGAATTCATGCTTTCTGTCTGACACTGTGTGCAAGAAGGTTTACTGCCCTGATATTTTACTCTATTCATTTTATCTCAGTGTGGCACAGTGATGCAGTGATTAGTACTGCTGCCTTACATCTCAGGTCATATTTTTGACCACCATAATCAGCCCAACATAGCTGGCAGCAATGTTCCCTCTAAGCTGAGCGTGTGAGCGATTGCTCACACGAATTCAGAGTGTTGCTCATACTTTCCGCACGATCGCTCATTCCGACGGCGTCGCTCGTACTTATCGCACGATCGCTCATTACGACCATCGGAGTTGGTGCTCATAAATTTTTGGCTTAAACAAAATGTCGCTCATAAACAATGTTTTTTGCTCACTATATGCTACTCCTTAGAGGGAACATTGGCTGGCAGAGGCTTGTTTAGCACTCAAGAACACTTAAAAGACCACTACACCGTTACAATCCACTCCAAACTAATTTCAGTTTCTCCATCCTTGTTGATTTCAATGCATTTTTCGGAACATTGCCAAAATTTCATTGAACTGCGGGGCCAGGGGGGTTTGTTCATCACTGGTGTTGCAATAGTCTGCTGTTTAAAGATATGTGTGTGTCCTATGAGGTAGTTCAGCTAAGAAAAAGGGCTTCATTTGTATTTCCCGTTGTTGGCCGTGTTATTGAGGTAGATATTGTAGCAGTAGTAGTATCATTTTCTTTTGAAATGTTATGATACTTAGGACAAGAAAAGCTTCAACCATTCCCTGTCTGCTCCAGTACAATACTGTACTCCTGCTCACGATGCACAGGCTCTGCAAACTTTGGATTCTAAGAGATGTCACACCCCACCAACTCTCCAGTCTTGACTCTGTGTGAATACCACCTGTCCTGCAAAGCGCTACCTCAGCAGGATGTGCCATGCTGGTGCTGAAGATAGCAAGTCAGCTATAAAAGAATGGCTATGCAAACAAGACAAAATGTTTTATTTGGGAGTCTTAAAAAGCTTTTGTGATCACTTAAACTGGTTTATTAATGTCCATTGAGAATTACTACTTGTTTGTTTATAGTTGTGTTTAATACTGTGTCACACTCAAGACTTTTTGATTACCTATCTTATATGCTAGATGCAATTGCAAAGTTTTTGTAGCTTGAAAACAGTCAAAAGTGAAAAACAGAAAAGTACATTAAACTCACAAAAAACAGACAGACACAAACTTTTTGTTTCTACATACAGTATTTAGACATATGAGAAAATAAAGGCCAGGTGTATTGCTTTAAGAAATTCTTATTAACAATTAAATATAAAACATTTCACACATTTTTAAAGTCCCTTTAAATACCGAGAATAAGAAAAATGTGACAGATGCTTTGCTTTTAACCACTATAACCCTGAGGACAAATTTCAAAGCTGATTTTAAATATTCTAAGTGCCTTGGGCCAGAAAAACCTCAGCAGCTTTTTGAACATTGGAGAGTCTGTTGCAGGAAACTTGTGAATATATGAAAAGAAGAGGCAGCTCAATATGTTTTACTTTTTTTTAAAGCTTTATTAGATACCAGGATTTTTCCCATGCTGTTCTTCAAATGTGGACGAATGCCACTTTCCCAGATAATTTGACTATTAAAACCATTTTCTGGCAGACAAGTGTCACATGGGCTCAAGTGGATTTAGTAAGATACATCTGCTCATCTATTAAATGAATTTGTTTAGTAAAATTTTAGGGATGCATTGAGCCTGAAACGATCCTGGCAGCTTTGGCTGCAATATACAATACAATACAATACAGTTTATTTTTGTATAGCCCAAAATCACACAGGAAGTGCCGCAATGGGCTTTAACAGGCCCTGCCTCTTGACAGCCCCCAAGCCTCGACTCTCTAAGAAGACAAGGAAAAACTCCCAAAAAAACCTTGTAGGGAAAAATAGAAGAAACCTTGGGAAAGGCAGTTCAAAGAGAGACCCCTTTCCAGGTAGGCTGGGCGTGCAGTGGGTGTCAAAAGAAGGGGGTCAATACAATACAATGCAGTACACAGAACAGCACTAGCCCTAGATAGGACACCAGTCCATCACAGAGCACACTCATTCACACCAGTAGATCATGGCTTTGTGATACGATACCAAAGCCCAAATACTCCAAGAAAAATCCACACAAACATAGGACAAGCTTGCACAAAGACAGTAACTGAGGTGAAATTCACTCTCATTCTGATACTGGGTAACAGTTTTGGTGACACAGAAAAATGTACATCATACTGGAAAAAACAGAGACAAGGATAAAAAAGTGTTTTATATTTTGGGTGCCTGATCTTTTGAGTCAGGATCGAGGGCTGATGCGCAGGGTGACACGACGAGGCAATTTCCTTAGGTGGCACTTTGATAAAGGCAGCATTTTGATACTACAGTATTGTTTTAACTTAATGCAAAAATAACACTGGTCTACAAAAAAATATTTTTGTTTGCTACTGGGAACTTCAGACCAGCTCTGTATTAAGTTTTTTACAATGATTTCATAAATGAAATCAGAATTAAGCTAGCTCATCAGATTTTTGAGATACACATCATTGCCATTTTGACACTTTTGAATATCAATATAATATATCAACACAATATCTAGAGTTTGAACTCTGTCCCACCAAAATTGTTTGAATGTGTTGTGGCGAGCGGCTGGAAGTGGTACCCAGCCAGGGACACCCGGAAGGACCGGAGGAGGGATTACGCCTCCTCCAGACCACGAGGGGGCGACTGCCCCGGTCACTATGGGGACCACAGAAAAGCAGCATAGAAGCTCAACCCTATAGGGGCCTGTGGTTACCACCAGGGGGTGCCCAGATGCCTGAGAAGCCCTGGCCCACAGCACTTCCACCACACAGGGGAGTGCTGGCAGGATCTCGTTGGGAGGCACCTGGAGTACGTCCGGGTCAATATAAAAGGGGTCGACTCCCTCCATTCGATGGCTGGAGCTCAGAGGAGAGGAGTGGAGGCGGACCTGAAGAGAGGCATTGATAAGAGGCCTGGACTTTAAGGGTGAATAGTACGGAAGTACTGGGTTATGTGCTGTCACTTGTATATAGTAGTTATGAATAAGCGGTTGTTGGGTTTTAAACCTACGGTGTCCGCCTGTCTGTGTCAGGGCCGTATCCCACAGTGTTTATTCTGAAAACAAACCAGAAGACGATACCAGAGACACTTTAAACCATGTTTATGTCAATTTACCTCAATATAAAAGCGAAGTCAGTGTGCTTAAAATTGTCTGAGGCAATTGCTTTTGCACTTGTACTGCACATCTGTCTCTCTTTGCATGAACCAACAGTAGTCACCCATCATGCAGTATAATTCTCTGCTCTGTGACTGTCAAGAAAATTCTGGACAACCTGCACGAATGAGGGTGCTGATTCAGTTGGTTTCAGTTTCCTTTTGAACTCATCGTCAAGCATCAGTTCACGGATTTCAGGGCCAACAAAAACACCTTCCTTAGTTTTGGCTTCACTTTTCTCGAGACCAAACTTATTTCTTAAATGCTGAAATGCATCTCCTTTACTGTGCAGTCACCCTAGTTGTCCAAGACCTGGAACATCATAACTAAAAAATGGGATGTGCTGGATGAAAACGGTTTTCAGATTTGGAGTCAGCGAAACTGAAATTTGTTAAAGTACAAATGAAAGAATCCCAGTAACAAAATGCTTGTTGACCAGTGTAATAATACAAAAAATGAGTTAATTACAGTAAAAATTACATGCATATAAACAGCCTAATTTAAAATTGGATTCAGAAATTATTCAGACCCTTCACTTTCTGCACACTATATATTGTGTGGATGAATTTGCCATTTTTGCCCATCAATTTACAGTCAATTACCACTAATGATAAAGTTAAAACATGTTTTCTGGAAGGCTGGAAAGTATATTAATAATCTTAACAATATAATATACAGAAAGCAGAAGGGTTTGAATACTTTCTGAATTCACTGTGTATGCTGCCTTTTTAAAATGTAAGAATTATTTTTTTTTTAAAGTTTCTTATTTCTCAGAACTGTAATTCCCACCACTTTGCCCCACTGCAAGCCTGAGAGACTCAAAACAGTGCTACATGTCAGTAACTGATACTACCATTTGTGTTCCTGATTTTCAAATACTGCTTTGTGCATATGTTAATTGCCATTTTGTAACATGCTGGTAATTTCTTTAATGCTATTAAGGTTTCAGTCATATCTGTTAAATACTATATTTATTTATTTTGTGCTGTGTGTGTTTAGTTTAAAAGGGCAGACAGGAACCTTATTTGCTTTCAGGACAGTTTGAAAGTGCCAAGATATTGAAAGAAGCATGTATGATGACAAAAAAGCTGAAATTTGTTCTGTATTAAATTTTGCAGTTGCAAAACTCAATAAATATATATATATATATATTGGTGAAGCAGAAGCAGTGAAGACATGTTATTGTCCTTAATGCTGATTTTATGTTTTATAATTTTAAAACTAATATTTTTCAAATTCTTATTTTACATTTTTTCTAAAAATAATATTTATTACTTTGCTTGTTGTTCTGAGGACATTGCGTATTGTGAGAACATTGTATTACGAAACCTGTATCTCAATTCTAATTGTATGTGGTTTAAATCATTCATGACTAGTAAGGAAATAGGGGTGTTGAAGACCAGGGATGTGTGCGAAGGAGACAGCAAAAAACTAGCTTGCCTCAGGCGGCCCTGGCCCAGTCAGGATCATACTTCTTTTTTTATGTGTTGGTGTGACTGAGGTAATTCAACCACATGCCTCAGCCATTCACCGCACGTTATAAATACAGTATAGCTGTGAATTGATACTAGCAAGTGCTAAGTGCCTGCTGCAAACAGAAACAAGCTGCATATTAAGGTAGCGAAATAACATCTAGACAGACAGACAGACAGACAGACAGACAGACAGACAGACAGATAGATAGATAGATAGATAGATAGATAGATAGATAGATAGATAGATAGATAGATAGATAGATAGATAGATAATTTATTAATCCCAAGGGGAAATTCACATACTCCAGCAGCAGCATCTTGATAAAAAAAACAGTATTAAATTAAAGAGTAATAAAAATGCAGGTATAACAGACAATAACTGTATAATGTTAACGTTTACCCTCCCCGAGTGGAACTGAAGAGTCGCATAGTGTGGGGGAGGAACGATCTCCTCAGTCTGTCAGTGGAGCAGGACAGTGACATCAGTCTGTCGCTGAAGCTGCTCCTCTGTCTGGAGATGATACTGTTCAGTGGATGCAGTGGATTCTCCATTATTGACAGGAGCCTGTTCAGCGCCTGTCGCTCTGCCACAGATGTCAAACTGTCCAGCTCCATGCCTACAATAGATAATCTATAATATAATAATATAATATATAATAATAATATATATAATAATATAATATATAATAATCTATGTCGAAGTGTGGTTCAGTTCAAAAATCTGTGACATTGTGATTTGACATAAGTGTTAAATACAATCAGCCAGTGTCTGTTGCTTTAAAAACTAGAATCATCACTTTACCTCCCCAAACAGAGACAGAGCATTGTCAAGGCTACCAAAGACAATCCCTTCTATTGCCTTCTCCTCCATTGTGAGGTGGAATAATATTGCAGTGCCTGTAGATAAAACTAAAACTTGCATTATAGGATCATATAGAAAAGAAATGGTGGTTACTTGCAAGGTGGACAAAGAATGACAGTTATTTTCAAGTGGGATCAATTGTGTATAGCATCTCACATTTAGAATACCATCCCCAAAATTGTTCTACTCAAGCAATATGTCACAATCTGCAGAGTAATATACTTAAAAAATTAGTGCACAGACAGGTTAAATAAATTGCTCAGTGATACAAAGTAAGATTTCAGTCTGAAGCCTTGTGTTTTTCCAGTCTAACTCTAAACACACTAGACTTGACTGTCTACCAAATATGCATAAATCAGCATCTCTTTTCCAGGCAAATGGCTTTCTACTTTATTTATTTATTTTTTTCCTTTGTGTTGAAAATGCCACTGATTTCAAAATATGATCGGCCATTATTAATAACACTGAGACAGTAAGAATTGAGTGCATGGTTTGTATTTTAGTATGCAGAGAATAAATAAAGTAAAAAGAATCCTTTCAGGAATGGATACATTGTCTTGTATCTAGTTGTTCTGTTGCCCATAAAAAACATATTATATATTCCCACAATAGCTGAGCATGAAGTTTTTAATTATCACTGTATGAATTATTAATGTTAAGGGACAAGTATTACGAAAAAAAAAATCACACTGAAACTTTGAGTGAAAAAGCAGCAAGCATTAATACAGATGCCAGACAAGGCAATGGTACTAATTTTAAAATGTCATGACTATCTAGGGAACGTACAATTAAAAAATGCAGAATTTATAATTCAAAGGCTTTTAGGATGTGACAAGAAAAAGAAAGGAAATCTTTTATTGTGTGTTTTTTTAATACTTAATTGTTTTGCTATGGTTGTTTGTGATTGTATACATTTTTATTGGTAAATCAAATGGTTAATGAGATCTAATAAAAAAGCTTTCATTCCATCTGCAAAAACTTGTCAAGGGCTTCTTTTATTCAGCCTACTGCAAACATACACACCGTATGTGCATATCCTAAAGATTTTATTGGAAGATGTCGCTGTAAGGGAAATTTTCTGTGTTCTTTTCTGTGCAACCAAAACTCCATATGCTACCACATTTACGATGGAGATGATGAGATTATAAAATTCTTTCATTACCTGTATTTATATATCAAACATTCCTATTTAATGCCATGATGACTTCCCAAAGACTTTTAATCTATCTTGATATTTTGGTACCTTTCTATCCTTACAAAACATAGGATGTTAGATGAACTATATTATTCTCTTTATGCTGATTAGTGTGTGTTTTAAAACTATGTTCTGTGGATTATCCTAGCCTTCATAAGCTAAAGCTCTCCCATATTTCTTCAGTTTTATCATAGTGAAGTGAGGTGATCAAATGTAAGCTTTTCTGTCTCAAAAAAGACATGGTAAAAAATCTGTGCCCAAAAGACAACGTCAATCTGACGTCAACCTCTAATAATATCTAAAGAATCAAAATCTAGAAACAAGGCTGAGAGTCAAAATATCCAGAAAAGCACCAAAACAAAATGAATCACATGTAAAGTTCTTAAAATCCAGTCTCAAACAGAAAGGTTCTGTACAAGACAGTTTATGTACCATCACACTGATGATATCAGAGGCCACTGAAACTCAGAGAAGGCAGTGCCTGCAAATAAACAAAAATGGGGTTACAGAATAATATGAAACACAATCAACTTTTAAGTGGAGAGATGTGAAAATAAATTAAGTCAAAACTGAATTCTTGATTGTAGAAAACCCAAAAATAGATATAAATGGCACCAAAAAAAGTCATAGTGAAAAAAAAGCATATGATATGATGTAATAGAGGATGTCCACTGGAAACATTGCAGTGCTAATCTCAGCTGTTATTTCAAGCAAAATTCTCCAACAATGTTTAATTCCTCCAAATATTTAATGGGAAATGTATTTCATATGGAAGAAAAGCTCCTGATTGGATTAAGTGGATCTAAGAATGTGTTTACTGTAGGTATGTGTAGATCTCTACCCAGCAGACTATGGATTATTCCTTCATAATTAAATTAAATTATAACCATATTAATGGCATTTTGCATGGGAGCTGGAGACGTTTGCCTCAGGTGCCTGCTATTCATTTACATTTATGAAATGCAGTTTCACAATATTCCAACAATTGGTGCAAAGTGTTACCGTCAACAGAATGGAGCTCAAGAGAAATGGACAGGGAAAACGCAGTACAGCTTTGTTGAGAGTGGAGTAGTTTGGGTGAGAAACTATTTGAATGTATTTTTACCACAGGTCAGTCATGCTATCACAACAGCAAGACAAAATTGAGTAGCAATTGACTCTTGCTATTATTTCCTGAGATAGTATGAGCACTGCAGTGAAATGATCTGATTTACACTTTTGCACAAAAAAAGGCCTAATGTGGTTCTGTTTACATAGTGAATGTGAATAACATGCCACGAGTTTAGCAAACAACCCACTAGCTAATACTGTACATAGGTTCACCAAGAAATTTGTTCAAAGACAATCCCATCTGTAAGTGATCTGAAGTCCCATTGCATTGATATCAATTGTAGGAACTTGCTGGGAAAACACGGCAGCTTTAGACTCTGAAGCTATTTTACCCTAAAATGGATCTGCTATAGTACTGACAAAGAGACAATACAGTGTGTTCCCTCACTCCATAATAATGACTTGAGATAAACAGATACCCCTAACATATAATTAAAATAAATTTTCTGCTCCCCTATCTGCTAACAAAAAAAGGCAACTTGGAAAGAGCGCTATTTTTCATTCGAAACATGCACTTCTTTTATATTTATGATCTCTTCTGCCTTTTTATCAGTACTACCATAAATTAGAGACAAATTTTCAAATTATGGATGTTAAGTAAAGAGAAAGAAATGTGTAGTTTCATCAGGCTCCATAATGCATTGTGTAGTGAATCTGTCATTCAAGACCCCAGATGCTCTATGGTGGTTGAAAATGTTCAGCAGTGTTATAAATTTAAATTAAAAAACTGCTAACTTGTGTGAAACAGTATAATGTTAAAACTTCACAGACCTTTTAAAGAGACCCCTCTGTCCTCTACGGAAGAGAAGGACAAACAAAAAGTGACAACAGAAACTCTTATAAGATGAGCAGGTTCGTGTCCTGGGTCCTCCCTGCATGGACTTTGCATGTTCTCTCTGGATCTGGGTGGGTTTCCTCCCACAGTCCAGAGACATGCAGGTTAGGTTAATTGGCAATCCTAAATTGGTCCTAATGTGTTTTTGGGGTGTGTGTGCATGTGTATTCAGCCAGTGATGGACTGGCACCCTCTCCAGGGTTCGTTCCTACCTTGAGCTCTATGCTAGCTGGGATAGGCTCCACCAGACCCCAGCAAACTTGTCCAGGACTAAACAGGTTAGAAAATGACTGACTAACTACAATCAAGATTAAAATATTTTAAAATATAGGTTTCAGGCGCATCTTAAACTAAGCTGAGACAAAAGATAGGGCAGCTAGTTGTTTAGCATGAAAGTCTGACTAATTGTAATGCAAGAAGCCTTCGACAAGAATCTGTACATATCAAATTGCAAAAACTAAAAATATTACATTGTATGTATCTCTTAATCAGCTTTTATTTTAACTGAGAACAGGACTTTTATTATAAAAAGGTAAGAGACACAAGGTAACATTCCTGCTTTATCACAGCATCCCAACTGCAGGAAGATTTTCAGCAGATAGACTGAACGAATGGACATTATGGCTCTGAAAGCCATACAGTTAAAACTTTATGTCTGTTACTTATTGAATGATTTAATTGGATGCCATATGAGATTCAGTGACTTAGATATTTTCTTGTCTCCATCCCCTGACTTGTTCTTTTAATTGTCTTTTCATGGACTTACTTTGTAAGATGCTAGAAGTTGCTGTTGCCTCTTTCGACCCAACAGACAGACACACTGCACATAGGGTAAAATCACTAAGAATATCTTTTAATGTTTTTTCTTCTCGATGTAGTGCCCCAAAGCACCTCCGTCACCATACACAAGCAAAATAATAACCACTATTCACAAATCTCTCCTCCACTCCTCCCACCAAGCTCTGTCCTGCTCCCTCCCAACTCTGGCTCACCAGGGGAGTCTCCACCAGTCCTTTAAATAGTCTTTGACCCGGAAGTGCTTCTGTCCTTCTAGCCACGTGACTTGTCTGCACGTCCGGGTCAGATAGAGACTTGTGGATTTCTTCAGCCTGGAAGTACTTCTGTGATTCCGTCCCCGTGACTCGTGAGTGCTTCTGGGCTATACGGGAAATATAAATTCTCGTGCCTCCCTGCAATGTGTCCTGGTGGTACCCATGGCACCCTGCAGGTCTGTGAAGCCGAACTCCAACTCCCATGGTGCCCTGTGGGAATGCCACTATGCTGCAGGGGCATCTCCATCTGGTGTTCTTCAGGAGGCAGTGTCCTTCTGTAACTGTTTTCCCCCATCTTTCTCTTTTCTGGGCATCCTGGCTGGGTTGAGCAGCCAGCCGTCCACCACAACTTATAGTTTTGTCTTCTTTGTATGGCATACCGACTCACCATAAGCTTGAACTTCCAGATGTGGTGCATTGATACTGCAATCAACTGAAATCCCAAGGTAATCTCCATTGAGCTAATTATGTGGCTTCTGAAACCAATTGAATGAACCACTGATGATCCTGTTCGACATATGAAAAAGGGTGAATATTTATGTGATCCATTGTTTTGAGCTTTATATACTGTATGTAATTCATTTAGATCATTTTGCATTAAAGAGTCTTTTTCTGTTTATCAGTGTCAGAAAAGTTAAATTAAATTCACTATTATTCATTGAAAATATCTAAGGGGGTGAATACTTTTTTATAGGCAATATAAACATAACGTACTAGAATAAGCAGGCTTGGATAAGGAAATATTTTCATGAGTTCCTGACAACTGAAAAAGGTTGCTCTTTGACTCTTTCTGCTAAATGCTGTGTTATCAATCCCATATTAGTCATATTATTCACTGATTGTTTTGTTAATTTCAGCAGAATCAGGTATAGTGAAGGTTTGGGTGAATGCTCAGAAACACTTTTTAAGAACACTGCAGTAGATTTTTATACTGTGAACACTTTTAAGATATAGTAAAGATGTTTATCTAGTTAATCTAAAAATTCTACCATGCATTTGTTACAAGAACCTATAACAGGCAATCAAAATTCTACTTAACTTACTTTGCATTGATTAGGAAACAGCATGCATTTCAAGGTTTTTAATGTCAAAAAACACACTCTTTTTTCCCATTCCGTCCAAGTATGCTTTGCTTGCTTAGGCCTGATTAAAAAAATCATCAAATATCCCAAAGGCATATCAATAGAGTGTTGTCCTGGGGAATTCCTTATCAATTTTAAAGATGTTTCAAAGTGAAGGAGAGATTGTGACCCTCAAGGAAAATAGCTGCTGCAGCTAAACCATATATTAAACGGTGATCCACAAGGTTTGCTGATAGGGAAAAATGTACTAAGTTGTTTGTATGGGAATTAGAATATTAAATTACCTTCGCAGTGGAGCTCCTGCATTATTATTTATTATCTTGATTCAGTTTTGGATAATCTATTAAGACATCTCTATATTTTCTGAACCTAGTTTTTTTTTATATGAGTTTGGTGGGGGGGGGGGTGGGCTAAACCTAAATTCAGCCTTCTTGAGAGCAAGGCAGGAACATATCCATCCATCCATTTTCCAACCCGCCGAATCCAATCACAGGGTCACAGGGGTCTGCTGGAGCCAATCCCAGCCAACACAGGGCACAAGGCAAAAACCAATCCCGGGCAGGGTGCCAACCCACCGCAGGACACACACCCACCCACACACCAGGGCCAATTTAGAATCGCCAATCCACCTAACCTGCATGTCTTTGGACTGTGGGAGGAAACTCATGCAGACACGGGGAGAACATGCAAACTCCACGCAGGGAGGACCCGGGACACGAACCCGGGTCTCCTAACTGCGAGGCAGCAGCACTACCACTGCACCACCGTGCCACCCGCAGGGACGTATCCTAAATGGTAATCCAGTCTATACATTGCAAGGAACACCACACCCACACATTTGTGCTGTACAACTAACTCAAACATAATTATCTCAGAAGTGCACATAATAAATGGACTTACCACCATGTAAGCTCCATGCAGCAACTGAGCTGGGAGTCAAACCTGTAAAGCAGCAGTCAAAGCAACTGCACTATAGTGCCTCATAATTACTGATTATTCTAAACAATTTTACTCCAACTATTTTGTTCATATCTTTGTATATAATATGCTACATTGGTTGTCCATTTGTCTTTCCAGGATTTTAAATTACCTTTAGCTTGCAAACCGTTGAATTATTGACCTGAAATTGGGTACACATATACTACTTGACTTCTACTATCCATTTCGTGGTGATAATTGACCTCCAAGGTTATAACTCTTTTTATTTTTATTTTATTTTATTGTAGAATCAACTCTTGGCAGTGGCCAGCAGGGTGGCCTGCGGCGCGTGTGTATGGGTGCCGTTCTCATCAATACCACCTTCGCCGTCACTTCCCCTACCTCTTTATATCTTAAATCATTCTTGAGGCAGATTGAACATTTAAGTGCCAACTTAAGTGAAAAATTAAAGTAAACATACTAAGTAATTGCAACACAAACACTGACTTATTCAGTTTAAACGTGAAAAGATGCTGACGAAAGAAGAGAAGAAGTGGGCCGCTAGGATGGAGAAAAGAAGAGCTGCTCAGGAAGCAGCAAGTGCATCAACCTCTGAGCAAACGAATGTTAAAGTCAAGTGTATTCACTGCATGTTATCGTGCAGTGCGTTGTTACTGGTTAAACATAATTATTGATGCAATATAATACCTGTACACATCCCGACATTTTAAGTAAAAGAATTACATGAAAATTTATGTGAAACAGAAACATCTGGTATTTAAGTTACAAGTGTGAAAACAAGCTGTACATTACCAAGATTTATAAAAAGATATGAATGCTAAAACAAAAATTAAAGAATAAATACGTTTTGCAGAAAAATAATGTACAATCCATGAATAAAAAACACAGTAGGTACATTTTGACATAATTTGGTCTACATTCAATTATCTGTATTAATATTTCTTTACTAGACAGTTTCTTACAATTACCATAACTAAACATGTGACAATCAATAGTGGCCTAATAACTGTAACATAATGATCTGTCCTACTGACCACTTTTATATTTTGGATCTCTCACCACCTTTCATGCAGTTAAAGTCTGTTCAGTATTGTGCCTTGTTAAAAGTTTTCTTCTACCTTTCTATTTCCCTTACAGTAGTCCAGATGTGGCTTACATGATGTTATTTGTGGTGCAATGTCTGTGTCAAATCTGATGATACTGCTGTGATGGGAATTAAAAAAAAAATCAGCAAAGGGCATAAACATTTTTGAAAGGAATAATGTCATTCCTTTCAATTCATTTGAACTAATTCAAAAAATGTAAGCCACCTATTGAACAGCTGATACTGGGAATTAATTAGGGTCTAGGAACTTATTTATCCTATTATTTATATTATATATTTTTATATACATTACCTATGAATATAAAGGACAGAATGAAAGACTTTGGGGTTTTTGTTTAAGAGAATATTCTAATTTCACATTCACCATGCCTTGATGTAGCTTTAACACTAGAATTACCAGAGCCTACGAAAAAACTCGTAGATCCGGCCCACCTTATTACGCTCTGAGTCAGCCAATCTTACCGGTACGCCATGGAAGCTGTCATTTCATTCTTGAACCTTTTGTGAAAGTGTTTATTTGATCTTTGGGCTTCAGGCTTCACACATTTTATAGTTTATGCCTACATTTTGTAACATTTATTACTAAAATATGAAAAAGTTACTGTTTTAACAATGTGTTTACACAGATTACTGTAGAAATGGAACACATATGAAATGCGTGTGTTCCAAATAACGATCTATTATTTCCACTCTAAAACTCCACTTCACTCCCAGATAATCAATCAAGGCATGAGCTGGGAGAAGTTCGTGCACGTTCTAAGTCAGTGAGGGGATGGAATAGCCGGCTGCTTGCAGCTTGTGTATATCAGTACATTTAGATGACAAAAGACACTGGCGGAGAGGTGCGAATGGATTTAAGAAGCGATTTAAGGTGGGCCAGATCTACGAGTTTTTTCGTAGGCTCTGGTAATTTTAGTGTTAATAAATTTTTCTTTTTGAAAGTTTTGTGTTAGTTTTCAAAGCAACTAAACAAATATTAAAGGAATACTCTACCCCAAAATACTATTTTTTGTGTCTGTTACTTACCCTAAAGTGTTTTGCAGTGGTGTCTGAGAAAATTTTTTAATCTCATGAAATTACCAAGATTGGAGATCAAAAAATTCTTGACATAATTGGCTTCAGTTGAGATCCCAGCCTGAACAAGAACAAGCAATAACAAAATGTCCATAAAAAATCTTCAATTACATGCTTATATTGCATAATACAAATATCATGTGTCCAGTCATATATTCACACCATTTCAAACACATCAATTTCAGCTAAAATGTCCCTAAATTAATTACTTCTAGAAAATGCTCTTGTTCGCAGAGAGACTTGTTTTTCATCTGAATTGAAGGCCCTCATATACCACCAAATGTTTGGTTATTAACACTAGAATCCCTGAAGCCTAAGAAAAAAGTATAATCCTGGCCCACCTTAAATCCCTTCACACCTCTCCATTAGTATCTTTTGTTTTGTAAATGTGTCATTCAGCACAAGCAGCAAGCAGCCTGCTGTCCCATCTCCACCTTGACGTTTCTTGGAGATGTATAGGGTAAATAATATAGTATAACGTTATTTGGAATACATGCATTTCATGTGTGTTCCGTATCTACAAAGATCTGGGTGAGTGTAGGATGAAAGGAAATGTGAGGCAAGAAATGCTGAACACATACCTAAAGCAGAAACTTTTTCCATGTTGTATTAATAATGACGTGAAGTGTATAATGTGTGAAAACTTTAACCCAAAATATCAAATTAACACATGTGCTTTTATTCAAGAATCAAATTCTTTTTTTTCTTTGGTTATATTCTTGAAATCAAAATTTTTCTTAGCAATAGTTAGCTTCTACTCCAATAGGTCCTAGCATCTGGTGTTGCTTCTCGTTATTTTTTAACTCCTTTTAGTCCCCGAATTTGAATCTCATTTTGCCCTTGTGCTTTGTTTGACTTTACTTTCTGTACTCCTAGCTTTGACCTTTTCTTCCCTGACTATGACTTTTCTCTCATAACATCAACTTCTGGTTATTTCATTTTCATCTTGCAATAATCCTCAGACACATTGTGTACATATAAACTCACTGAGCTCTCAAACATCCTCAGCAATCCATGGCTTGGATTCCTCAAAATGTTGGAAACTTTCCTTTGAGATTCTGGACCATGTTGACATGATTGCATCACACAGTTTCTGTAGATTTGTTAGGTGCACATTAATTTTGGGAATCTCTAGTTCTACCTCAATCTAATGGTTTTGTATTGGATTGGATTGGATTGGATTGGACATCCGGTGACTGGGAAGGACACCGAAGAACATTGAACTCATTATCATGTTTAAGAAACCAATTTGAGATGACTTTTGCCTTGTGACATGGTGTATTATTATGTGGAAGTAGCCTTTAAAAGATGAGTAAATTGTGGCTATGAAGGGAAAGCAATACTCAAATGGGCCATAGCACTCAAGCAATGACTGATTGGTATTAACGGGCCCAAAGTGTGCTAAAAAAAAACATTCCCCGCACCATTACACCACCACCTCCAACCTGGTCTGTTGACACACAACAGGTTTGGTGCATGGATTCATGCTGTTGGTGCCAAATAATAATTCTGTTCTTGGCTAACATAAGTGGAATCAAATATGGTCTTCTGCTGTTGTAGCCCATCTGCCTCAAGATGCATATGTCGCACATTCTGCAATGCCTTTCTGCTCACCACAGTTGTACGATGTGGTAATTTGAGTTATTGTATCTTTTCTGTCATCTCAAACCAGTCTGGCCATTCTCCTCTAACCTCTCTTATCCACAACATTCACTGAATGTTTTTGTTGGTTACACCATTCTGAGTAAACTCTACAGACAGTTGTGTGTGAAAATCTCAGCTCAACAGTCATAGAAATACTCAAGGAAGCCCATCTGGCACCAAGAATCATGCCACAGATGAAAACACTGAGATGACATTTTTCCCCATTCTGGTGTTTGATGTAAATAATAACTGAAGTTTTTAACCTGTATCTGCATTATTGTATGCATTGTGCTTCTGCCACATGATTGGCTGATCAGATAATTGTCTGGATAAGCAGGTGTACGGGTGTTCCTAAGAATTTGCTCAGTGAGTATACTTTTATACTTATTCTTTTAAACTGAAACAATACCTGAATACTATACATTTTGTTAGTTGCCTTCACATAATAAAAAGTTCACTCAAGTCACCTCATATTAATCTAAAAGATACAGAATTTGTTATTTAAATTCACTTAAAACATCAATGTGAAACTTCAGTGATACCGTATGTCCTGGTCTGTCATTCTCCTTGGAAATTAGCAGCAGACAACAAGCTTTAAAGATGAAAGTAAACATTATGTAACCAATTATTGTATGTTTTATGCAGATATCTTCTATGTCCCAATTTTTAGCTGTTTACAAGCCTTGATGTTCTGTTCTAAAAGAATACCCATTCATCTCTGTTCTGTTTTCTCTTTGAACTGTCTCCCTAAAGCTCTCTGTGAAGGTATTTTGGGCTTTTAGCATGTTATGAAATTGGACATTACCTTATACCATACATAGCATCAGAGACTTAAAAGTAGGGATTCTTCTATTTTACCGCTTTCAAAACTTTAAAATTTATTTTACTACTTATAAAGCTGGCTCTATGTTTATGTATGAAAATGTGCAGTATAAATACATGTTAGCCTTTAGTATTTAAATCTAATCTAAAGACTACATTTGATCTTATTGCTCTAGTCTTGAACAATGATTTCCTCATCCATAATGTGAGCTGTGTAAATTATTGTTTCTACTTTTACATACCACATGTGTACTTGGTGTTATTAATAGAATCACATAATTACAAATGTTGCCAAGGTCATTTCAAATATAGGACACCACATTAAAAGAAGTATGAATGTACTTTATTACATCCCTCTCAAGGATGCATAATCAATAAACCTGATGCATAAAGCATCCACGGTTTCTATAGAACATTAAATCACAATAAAGGTTGGAATTGAATAAACTAGCTGAGTACACAAACACTAGTTCTAATGTTAAGTTAAAATGTATAACATTAACCTTATTTTTTAATTAAATAATTCTCAAACATATTCTTTAGATATAATTAGGAAAAATAATTCAATGAATTAGGAAGGGCTTCTCTGGATTCATCTCTACTCTAATGTTAGCAGAGCAAAGGTATAAATAGAAATATAACCATTAAGATTAAAAGGAAACTCTTGAACAAAGTATCACAATCAGAAATATGAGCTATTTAAAATGACCAATAAATTATTTGAAGCAGTCCTGAGAATAGGAAAGAAATATTAAAGTATAAAATAAATTATAGTCTTTAAAGAAAATGACAGTCTGTCATAAAATGGATCTTTTTCTCCTATTAATTGGAGGTAAAACTAAATTTATCATACACTGTGTAACCTTTGATGATCTGACAGTTTTCTTGTCCTAGCAAACGATTAGATTTTTATTACACATTCTGTTCTTACCCTTTTTACAGAGAAAGTATTGTGACAATATCAAAATTTCCACTTTGAGTTTCAATGGATTCATGCATCTTTGAACACAATTTTTCCACTTTGACAGTGATGTTATTGCTTGTGTCTGTGTGTCAAGATGTAAACAATAACTTAAAACTGAATGACTTTGGGTTCGCTTCCTGGGTCCTCCCTGCGTCGAGTTTGCATGTTCTCCCCGTGTCTGCGTGGGTTTCCTCCGGGTGCTCCGGTTTCCTCCCACAGTCCAAAGACATGCAGGTAAGGTGCATTGACGATCCTAAATTGTCCCTAGTGTGTGCTTGGTGTGTGTGTGTGTGTGCCCTGCGGTGGACTGGTGCCATGCCTAGGGTTTGTTTCCTGCCTTGCGCTCTATGTTGGTTGGGACTGGCTCCAGCGGACCCCCGTGACCCTGTCTTAGGACATAGCGGGTTGGACAATGACTGACTGAATGACTTTGGTGCATTACTAGCTACATGAACTCCTGGAAAATTGTTATTTTTTTGAACAGATGTTGTCAGCACATATAAGAACAATGCAAACAGTCCTATAAGTACCTACTCAGCCCGAGTTTATTGTCCATGATTTACCAAATAGTGAAAAGGCTCCAACTCATTAACATTGGGTTTTTTAATTGGCATCTAGAACACACAAAACCACTACTGATTGAATTTTCAAGTGAAAATGGATGGTACTTTGAAATGTTTTTGCAAAAATGAAATAAACAGAACACATATACCTCCATTTTTGCAATTGGGTTATCGTTTTGTTTTAATATCTAAAATGTGACTTTAGGTTGCTAGATGTGCATACTGGGAAGTCTTACTAAGAGATGTCTTTGCAGTGATGGTAGTTGGACCTACACTGCACATATCACTTTGTCCAGGTTTGTAGATTTAGTTCCAATGACTAATGTGATCTCTTAGAATGTCTAGCAAATACTGTAACTATTAGACTCTCTCTTTTTACTTAAGGATTAAGGATAGGATTATTTACATGGTTTAGACCCTCACTTTAACTTAAGTATGATTTCCTTGTATTTCTGCACTCTGCACAGATCTGCATTCCTTGTTGTGATGAATGAAAATAATTTCTTAGACCACCAACGGAAAGAGCAGAAATTTGTACTCATTTGGTTTAATTGTGGACTATTCCACTTTTAATAATAAGTTTTATGTATATAGCACAAAAAATGAATTTAAAAATAGGTATAGAGAAAGCCCAAGTAAAAATAAAAACATTTGAGATTATACAAATATAATTCTTAAAAATAAATTAGAAATTTACAGTTAAAGTATGAAACGGTCTTCATCTTTTTCCAGAGAGGGTTCTAGAACCTACTATAGTTGAGCGGTGACATTAAAAGAAGAAAAAGTTGCATATGATGGGGTTTCTCTCCCTGCATGTGCTCAGCAGTGTAAGGAAAGGAATTTCAACATGTCAAAACCTGATCAGGCCAATGCAGTTGATTTGCAGGGACAATTGACCAAAAAGGTTGAAAATGCATGAGGTCTCAAGTGATCTGCTGGTTGAAAGCATTGCCACAAGTTATTTGGTCAACACTCTTTCATGTCCTGTTTCTATACTTACAGAGAGATAATCATGGAAGAGCTAAGTGAAATCATAAATTATGATACAAGTATGATGACCACCAGGAAGAGTGACTCTATGTGGCTTGTAGGATAGTGACTATCTTATCCTATTTGGTAAGAGACTAAGAGAGTGAGAGTGGTTGATTAAAAAAGGAACCCCACAACACATTCCTTGAAGACCTGCTGTTGTTTACACTTTGGAGAATCAGGGTAGGCAATCACCAACTGCTTGCAAATTCAGAGTGCCTGGATCCTCTAGCAATTCTCAATTCCAAAGAAACAAAAAAAGCAAATTTTTGGTGCCCCTACTGTTGCTTGACATATCTTTTGAACATACTGTGATGAATATTGTTGATCTATTAGAGCCTCAATTTCCCTGCTACAAGTACATGCAGCTTATCCATAGACTTCATTGCTGGATATCATGAAGCCATTTCCCTTCTGAATCCTACAAAAAATGGATCTCAGGATTTGTTCACATTTGACACATTTCAACTACCTGCCAGGCTGTTTGAAATAAACACCTAAAAATGTCTGTTTATCATCCCCAGAAGCATGGTTTGCTTGAGTGCTTTAGCCAAATGCTACAGATTTTGAAGAAACATCTTCACCCTCTAGTGGTCTTCACTTACTGGGAAATGCCACAAGCATTCAATATGTTTTTCACCTTCTGAGCTGTTAAATTCAAGACACCTCTAAGGGATCCTTGACTTAGTCAAGAAAGAAAAGGAGGTACAACCAAACAATTGCACCAATGTTTTGGACTAAGTTGCCTAATTGCATGTCAGATTTTAGAGGCTGCAACCCTTAGCACAAGAATACTTAAAAAAAAAAACCAGCACATGCAGGTTTAGAGTTTCCCTCAGGTTCTGCCAAATTATCTTAATTTAAATTTTAAACTCTTGGCACACTGCCATGATTCATATGAGGTTATAGAAAAGGATTTAGTGAATTATATGGTTTAACAATCTCACAGGTGGCCACTATAGCAAGTGTATCACATTAACTTACTGAAATACTGGAGGTCATGTGATAAGGTCCCTAGGGATCAGCTTCAACATTGACACTCATTTCTGTCTCGTCCCAGTTGCAAATTGTATTAAAATTTGGACAAGATATCTTGGACAGAAAACTAGGTCTTAATAGCTTAATTTCACATGGAATGCACACCAAACCATGGGTTATAGTTCCTGAATGACCATATTATCTCTTCAACACACAGATATTGAACTGGAGATACAAAGACACTGGATCTTGGGGTTACTCAAGCCAGAAGCAACCCCTGATTAAGCCCAAATGTACTTGTTCCCAAACCAGCTGAGTTTTTTTGCTACTATAATGTTTTCAGATGGCTCATCCAAGTCTCCCAATTTGATGTCTACCCTATGCCAAGAGTTGGCAATCTCACTGATCAGCTTAGGTCAGTGTGTTTTCTAAGCACAACAGATATAACAAAAGGTTATTGACATATTCTTTTGATGGATTGCCAAAAGAAACAACCATGCTCATCACGCCAGTGTGCACTAGCACTATAAAGTCCTTTCATTTTGGCTGCATGGATCTTTGGACATTTTTCAGCATCTGGTGTATAGACAGCTTATAACCCATAATCATGTAAAAAATCCTTATGCTGATGACATTATAATGCACTCAGGCACCTAGGAGAACTACACATTCCACATGGCAGATGTGTTACAGGCTTTGAAAGACCCCACACTACATTTCAACCAATAGAATTGTTACTTTGCATTTAAAGAGGCTAAATGTCCAGGTTATGTAGTGAAGCAATATAAATTCAAGCCCAAAATAGAATCCAAAATTGAGGGCATTTGTATTAACATTGATTACCCAATTTCTAAACACCTCCTTAAATCAGAATTCTTGGAGTTCCAGGAACAATTTTATAAGATTGAGGTTTTTTGTCTTGAGTGTAATGGTGCATGGTCAATGATAAGGAGGAGCTCCCAGCCCACAATAAAGTACCTGAACTGAATAACAGTCCACTTTGTTTCCATGGCTTCTCTCTCACTCTCCATTGCAGCATACTATCTCCCACTGTTCAGAAGTTTCGATCACTGGGTGTTCTTCTAAACTGATGATCAAGATTAGCACAATTTTAAGGCCGCTGTAATATATGTTGGGCTGGAATGAAAAAGGAGATGAAAAGTTAGGGGCTACTAACAATGTATATGACTTGTGTCAGATGCCCAGATGTCAGATTACTCTTGTAGGGAAGAATTTCAATGGGTCAGCTGGAGAAGGGTTTTGGTGACATGCACTAGCTTACCCATTTGCCTTTCCCTCCTCATCACCGAAGAAAGCCAGGAAGAAGAACTCTGACCTGGTCTTCTGAACCTACCCATCTGAGTGTCTGGCAGGAATTCATTATACTTATTTACTTTAATTGTGAACTATTCTGTTGTTTTTCCTTACATCTGGCATTTTTAGTTATTAAGGTTAATAAATGGGCATCTCATACACTTAACATTTAGAGGATGGCAGTAGAAAGATTTTATTTAGCGCAGAGTTTCTATAAGTTCCTGCAGTGAAATGGGGTAATACTATATAATAAATTAACAGCTATAAAGGTTAGGTTCCCATAGGTCAAAAGTCAATCAATCCCAGACCTAATATTATCAATCACCTCCTGATAAAGTATTGAAAGCTCTCACAATCAGCAACACAGTAATTATAAACAACATTTCATACATGGTCCACAATGATTGATAAATGAAGAAAACAAAACCCTAGTAATCACGATGATCTGCAATGAGTCAGAAAACTTGTCACTAGCATCCTTATTGATTTTACTAAATAATCTCAAAAGATCCTTCATATATTCATAATGAACCCTCAGTATAGTTGCCTGGCAGACTCGTGCAGCCTCATTAGATTCCTTTAGGGTTATGAATATCATTTTTAATTAACTGAGATTTCTTTAAAGCTGGGTTTGACCTGGTTTTAAAAGGAAAAAAATAACATCTAAAATTGGTTGACATACATAAAACTTAAAAACAAACTAACAGGGAGCATGTACTGTTGATTGTAAGCATTAATGATAATTCTACATTTTATTTATATAATTAGCACCTCAAGTGAAGAGCATTCACCCATATTAATATTACTACATTTAAAATTATTTTCAAAAATCACTGTAAGGTTTGAGGGACCAACCAGTATTACTGCTGTGATGGATCCTGCTCCTTTGCCTGGCTAGGAGGCCATGGGAAAGGAAAGTCAGCTGAGGAGTGATATATTCCCCTTCCATGCCAGGACAAAGGCACAGAAAGATGCTGCAGAAGCAGCTACACCAGGGCACCAACCACGGAGGGACACTTTGCTTGGACCTGGGTAGCTGGAAGGACGGGACAGTGGATGACTGCCCTGCTATGGGCAGAGTGTCTCCCCTACACTGGATAGCAGCATCCCGTCTGGCAAGTCCCAGTATAGATGCCCAAAGGGCAGCTTTGGAGTTGTAGTTTTAGCAGTTTCCTGAAAGTAACAGATAAAGCTCCCGAAGTACTCCCATGTCTGGAAATAAAAGAGAGCCTAGGGAGTTTGAGTCAGGAGGAGATGGACAAGGCTTGTTGAGAAGAGTGAAAGGAGGAGAAAAATACACAGGGAAGATAAACTGTGGACTGTTCTACTGTATATTGTGAAAAGAATCCTGTTGAGAGATATTTACTTATTAATAAACTATTATCTGCATCTGGGACTTGGTGATGTGCAATTGGTGTCTGGGGTTTCAGGTGCTGCTACACCGCCTACAGGCTACAAAGGCCAACACATTTTTGACAACTACTGTCCCTTGGCACGTTATACCTGAGCAGAAAGCTATTTAGCTCACAGCCCTTGTTTTAATTGATTCTGTTGAGGTCATTATTGATGCCCAAGTTAATGACCACGAGGGAATGTCATCAGTGGTTTGTTCTTTGTTCCAGCCACAGCTCGTTTTACTTTATTTAACTTGAGGTCAAGACCTGATAATAGTGACTTACCCACTACCACTCACTTGGTAGAAATTTCTGACCATTTTTGTTGGTCCGCTAACATAACAGAAATATAGTAGCTAAAGAAGAATCATTTGAGACATGCCTGTCAGTCTAAAGCACTGCATTGTTGTCTGGTAGGATTTTTCTTGAGCTTGTTCCTGTGACTTATGAAACATGGGTACATATCTGTGACCATCAAATATTCCTTTCATATAAATTATGTATTGTCATGTGTTAGATTCTGAATTACAGAAATAAAATCAATAAAGAGTTCCTTTGAAAAGCACACTTTATTCTTGAAGAAGTAGAAAAAACACAACACAAAAGAAAAATTAATTAAGCTTCAATAAACTTTCACTTCGTTACAATCTTCTCTGACTTAATACAATTCAAAGGCACTTCTTTATAGCTGCCTTGCTATGAGCATCATCAAAAAGAAATAATCCCTTGAGCCAGGCAAAAAGCAAGACATAAGTGTATTGCCATGAGATAGGAGGGATGCATGCTAAAACAGTTGATGTGTAGCTGATTCTGCAACTTTCTGACTACTGTCTGTAAAAAAGTGTTTTCTCTGAAACTAAGCCTTGTCTAGAAAACATAAGAACAGTCTTTTCTGCCCTATACATTACAGAGATTTCTGTGAAAAGTAGTTAAGGTGGCACAGGAAAACAAAATATCAGACTGAAATCAAAGCCAAGAAAGCAGACAAGGGCATTGGGGTTTGTGTATAAACTGCAATAAGCTACAAAGGTAAAAAAAAATGTAATTCTTAAAGTGATTTTATTTCCTTTGGAAATGGAGCAAAAAGTGTTTTTTAATTAAGATTAAGAACAGTTACACAGGAGCAGATAGAGAGACAGTGTAGATGATGGATGAGACAGCTAGCAATAACAATAGTGTCACCATTTATATATATATTTTCTCAAGCTTGGCTTGTAAAGTTGCACAGGAGACAGAAAGATGGGACCAGGTTAACATTATAATAATAAATTAATAATAATAAATTTTATTTAAATAGTGCATTTTCCATGCTCAAGGTGCTTATTGCTGAACACACTGGAACAGGCAGCAGACTTTATTCAACAGGAATTTATCTTCAGCACACAAATATACAAGTAGAATGTCCCACTCTAGCTCCAACCTTCAGTTCAAAAGAACACAAAGTCTTCTTCGTTGAGCAGGTTGACTAGAAGCAGTAGCTGGGGCAGAGGGGACAGAAGAGTGAACAATTGGGCTGGTCAGAGCTCTGTCTTTTAAATATTCCAAACAACGTGCGAGAAGCACATTACGCAGTAAGAGAGCAAAGCTGCAGCTGATCCCACAAAAGACTGGTTAAGAGTGTGTTTGCTTCCCATTGAAATACAGTTTAGGAGGGGTTTTTTTGAAGGGCAACTGTGCTTCTTTGGCATTGGTTTACTGTTGAACAGAGAGTCAGCTTGCAGCTAAGAGACTATCAGCGGGCAGCAGCCGGCGTTACACAGTAGGAATACAGAGAAAAGGAGCCATTGAGCCAGCAAGGAGGGCCATATCTGGCTCCCTACTCCTGACATCACGCTTTCCCCTTCCCTCATACCGAAGCCTCTGTCTCGGATTAGCACAAATATATTGCTCCTGCACGCGAACTATGATTCTTAGCATGATGAGAGAAATCGCAAAATCAACCAGAATGTTCAAGCAAATTCTAGAAAAAAAATCCAATCTAAATCCATTAAGTGGTTTTCTTGTTCGCTCGTTAAGTGGATGTAAGATATGCCCCGAGGCTGGCACGTGAGTGAGGAGGGCCCCGCGCCCTTCCCTCGGCCTGCTGCGTGTCTCTCGGATTCATGCAAATAAAATGGTACCCCAAGCAAACTATGATACTTAGTTAAATCTGATGAAATTGAAAAAACAAAATTTTAAAATATTACAAATGGGCCTTCTTCAGGGAAGAACTAATCGGTTACAAACTATAGAAGCTCTGCAGCAATTAAAATAAATTAAGCCTTGTAAGTTGAAGCAAACAGTTTGCACAGGTGTCCCAACTCCTGTTGATTACTTTAAAATCCTCTGTTTGTCTTAAAGAAGAGTTGGAACAGAGCTGTGTGTTACTACACCCTCTGAAGTACTACTTGGACAATATTACCCTGTATGAAAGTGGTAAATTCCAATGATAATGGCAAGAAAACGGTAATTAACAAATTAAACGAGACAGAGTATTACTACCCTTACAAGTACAGGCCTTTCATTTGGGGAAATTGCAAAAAAAAAAAAATCAGTGTCAATGACTACGGGTGTCCTACACAACCCAAAGGCAATTGAAAACTGGAAGAAACTCTGATAGGAAGAGATCTGGCAGACCCAATGTCACAACCCAATCAGAAGTTTCTGAGGTCACCATCTTGCATGATAGCACAACACCTTCAAGAACAGCTTAGCAGTTTTTGAAAAACACAAATCTCACTTTCTATTGTGAAAAGGAAACTTTTTGGTGAAGGTTTGACAGGGTGAGTAGCAGTAAGTAAACCTTTCATTTAAGAAAAATATAAAGGTAAAAACTTGAAAAAATAATGGTGGCAAAATTCTGGCTCAGGAATGGCGACCTTGAGGTCTGAGCCCAGAAGCTGAGTTCACTCTGAACGATGACTTCTAGTCTATTCTGTGATTATGAAGTTTCGGCAGCAGAAGAGGCAGAGCTAAGCCTGGAAGTGACATCTCTGTCCTTCCTTCCTGCTGTTCTCCCCAAACTCAAACTGCTAGACTATATATTTATATTGTGGCCAAGTGCAGGAATGACAGTCTCACCAAAGATAATTTGGGCAGGCAACTGGGTCAACCCATTTAATTATCAGAAAGTTCAAAACAAAAAGAAAATGATCTTCAGTTGTTATTGTCCTTGTCTTTGGGCTTCCTGTAAAAAATAAGGCTTGGCTCTAGCTGTTGATTGGGGTCAGTCTGCTTGGAACATGTGTCCAGTGGGCGGCTGTTGCCAAAATGAATCCTTCTTCTGGAAAGGCAGGGTTCTTATGGTCAGAGAATTGGAAAGGGTGGAGTTAGGTGCCCTCCCTGGGCAGTTTGTCGATGCTGAGGGGAGAGAAAGAGAAGCCAGTGTTAGTGATAGCGCCCCCAGCGCTATCCTCTGATGCTCATGCATGACTACATATATATATATATATATATATATATATACAGTATATATATATATATATATATATATATATATACACTGTATATATATATATATATATATATATATACTGTATATATATATATATATATATATATATATATATATATATGAGATACATACATACAGTATATATGCACAGTATATATACATTTACTTATTGGGCTAATGGCCTTTAATCCAAGGCACTTTACAACATTTGAGAGACACAATTGGTTACATTTCTTTTATTTCCAGTTGGATCACAGTCAGGTGAAGTGACTTTATTAAGGTCATAGTGTTAGTAGCAGGATCAGAATCCAATTCACATACAGGAGTGGCATTTTATTACTTACACACTAGATTGCTGAAAACTGTATATTTAACAAGAAAAGGGAACCTGGATTAAATTATTTTTCATGACTGATTGTTAATATTCATGCATGTATTAGCTGCACTTTCCAAGAGCCTATTCCAAGAGGAACAGACACAGATAAGATAAGAAATATAATAACATCCACTGCTTATACATACTGCTGTGCATATGTAATACCCATTTTCTTCTCTCAAGCTGATTGGAGAATCGCACCACACCTATAGTATATGAAAAAATCTATATATTTTTCATGTTTCCAAACGGAACGTTTGCTAGTGTTCATCAATGCCCTTTTCCAGCTCTGTTGTCACTTGCTTGTAAAAGCAGTACAGCTTTATGTAAGCTTTTACTGTCAATTTCCATCCGTAATTTTCTCCATCAGTGTCCAGACAGAGATGATCTATTAATAATACCTTTCAATACCAAAGAGTACTACAATTATGTAGAATCTGATAATATTTCATTGTAATCTTGAGTGTGGTATAGAGATATTCGAATATGGTCCAATTTACTCCACTTAACTGGACTCCAACAGTGAAGGAAATCGTTGAAGTATTGACTTTCAATGTAATTAAATAACATTATTACCCAAAATCTGTACTATTTATAAAGGATTCACCTCTTGATTTTAAAAAGTATTTTATTCCAGGAGAGGTGCTGAGGTGAATCTCTGCTCAGGTTATGCATTATAGTTTTCTGACGAGACAGAAAAATTAATCTGATAGTGTAAATACTTTCACACTAAAAATTGAATAGAACCCTATAGCATTTGTGCTGCATTCATGTGTAATCTGTGGTTGAAGAAGGTAGAAAAGAAGAGGTGGTACTCCAGAAGTTCTGGTTTATTCCACATGTTTTAGCTAGGAGAGGGAAAGATTTTAGGCAGGAGACCTTGGTAAAAGAAAGAGGTTCCCCCTTGTACATATTTAAGCTTGGAGACCAAGAGATTTTTGGTGTGAGAGACTCCCCTTGTTACAAATCCCTTAGTACAGAGAGGGTGTGAGAAGTGCTAGCATGGAGTACTGACAGAAGAAGTAAAAAGTAAAAGAAGAGTAAAAATCAGAGATGCTGAAAAACTCCCAGTACTCCTATCGAGAAAACTTAGAAATGGTGGTATGGAATACTGGTGAGTATCAGCATACAAGCACTGCATATAATCTTTTTAAGCTCTGTCGTACAAATTCAGTACAACTGATGTTCTAAAGGCAATAAAGTAAAGTGATAGAATTAGTAATCTTGTGTTGTATTTCATCCAAATTCTTGTTTAAGTTGATGGTTTTTGAAATTGGTCACTAGAATTGGAACAGGATGTAGAGGTTGTCTATGTCTATGGTTGCCCAGAGTTTTGTTAATCAGTCTACTTAGTGGCTTTGTGCTAATTTGAATAAGTTTGTATTTCTGGTGTTTATTCTACAACTGTGTACTGAACTTTGGTGATTGTTTTTTTCCAAGCCAAAAATAGCACGTCAAGCAATATCGAATGTGTTTTTTGACATTACCAGACTTATTACTTAAGAGGTTGTTCCCTGTGAACAGACTTTTAGTCAACAAGATTTCACTGAACTGCTGAGGTGTCAGTGGGAAAGCATTAGGAAAAAATGTCTTGAGCAGTGTGGCTCATGCATAAGTGCATTTTGCAACAAGACAACGCAATTGCACTGTGTTGTCAGTTTAATAGTTTTTGACTAAAAATAATGTGGTTCTTGCTTTCTATCCCCCTGAATTCACCAGACCTTGCACGCTGTAACTTCTTATTAATCCAGAAATACAACTGAGAATGAAGTTTAGACAATTTGCTACCATGAAAGAATTCTAGAAAAAAAACTGAAGGAGCCTCTAGACATGGTAACAAAAGATGAACACAAAAAATGTTTCCAGGAATAGAAGAAAAAGTGTATTCCATCTCAAGGGAAGTATTTTGAAGGTGAGTAAAAATTTCTGAATGTTATATAAATAGTTCCTCTTTTTTTTCTTTATGATTCAGGGAATTTTTGAATCCCCTCTCATACAAAATACGATAATACGGTTTTGATTGGAAGCAAGTGATTAAAGCTAATCTTTCCAGCCTGAAAACAACTTTAAATGTATAAGCAATAATTATTTGAATTGTCTGATTTGAGGTCATATCACTGAAAACGTTGCTTTTACTTGTATTCTGCTGTTATGACATATATCTTCACTTTTGCTGATGCTGCTTCTACAGTCGAAATGCAGTCTTTTTGAAAACATTTTACAATTGTTTGGTCAGGATGCCTTGCCTCCATCTCCATAACTAATCTAGAAGCACTTTAATGGACTCTTCATCAATATTTATTTATATGGGTATACATTTGCACTAGGCCTGTCAACCTTGTTACCACTTATGCAGTCTGTGTATATAAAAATGTTTATATGACATATTTGATTTTCCACTTAGTTTGTTGTGTATTATGCCATGCACAAACTCTTTTACTGACAATGTACAGTATACCTAGAAAGCACATTTAGCTTGCTGTCAATTTTGTTTTTGATTTTTAGATCTACTTTGGAAGGAAAAGTTTCAGGTTGTAAAGTTTACTCTTTAAAATGTCTGCCGTTCACTAAGTGAAAAAAGGAGAATAAAAGCATCATAGGTCAGATTTACAAAAACTTGCATATGCAGAAAAAGAGGCCTGAAATGTGTGTATTCAATTTCAAAGCAAAAGTTAGCTGTTTTTTGTCAGTTTAGGCTACCTGTTTTCATTCCTGTGATGAAGCCAAAGCTCAGTAAAAACACAGTTGTGTTTCACTCCGTGTGTACAGAAAGTTATAAAAATCATGCACTAAAGCCTATTTATAGCTGAATGGTTTGACTCATGTGGTGGGTTGGCACCCTGCCCAGGATTGGTTCCTGCCTTGTACCCTGTGTTGGCTGGGATTGGCTCCAGCAGACCCCCGTGACCCTGTGTTTGGATTCAGCGGGTTGGAAAATGGATGGATGGATGGATGGTTTGACTCAACATGATGATGAGGACTTATGAGCCAATTTAAGCTCCCAAGACCGACTTTTCCTAAATAATCGGGGCAATGGACAGCACTAAATAAGGGCACATAGCAAGAAGGATGCTGCTTTTGTTAACCATGAGCAGTGACATTCTATTAGCACACAAGTCTTCTGTGATGTCAAAATTGACATAGTCATGGCTTGGTGGCCTGGTTCAACCCAGGATTCATTTATGTCGAGTAGGGGTGGGCGGTATGACCAAAATTCTATATCACGGTATTTTTCTAAATTATCCCGGTTTCACGGTATTTGACGGTATTTTTTTCCCATGCATGAGTGGATGTTAAACACATTTTCCACTGCAATTACTGGCTAAGAATAACCTATTCCACTGTCAAGAGCATTGTACATTGTACAAAAAAAAACATTTTAATGTGCACACAAGTATTAATACAGGTTTGCATTGCCCCATAAAGTGATACTTTTCAAGGGGGTGGCACTAGTGAAGAGAAGGAAATCACATCGCATGACAGATGCAGTCAAAATATAGAACCTTTTTATTTAACAAATTTTGCAAAAACTTAAATTATAATTTTGACAACATATTTTCAACCATCCAAAGAGGTATTTAGACTTAGGAAAATATCCAGAAGTGCTTGTCAAAAGTTGTATTGCACTGAACATGTCTTAGAAAAGGAATAAATAAATATTTTTTGTAAAACAACTACACTTTCTGTTAATGTTAACAATCTCTGTCCACTGACACGTTAAAGTGACTTTTTAAGCAACTTTACCATCATTAAACTGCATAACATTTAAACAAATAATAACAATAAAATAAATAACTGTATTATTACTGATAGTTGCACTATTACTTCAAGGCTTCAAAAGCCCAGGTGCATTACACAGTATTCACCAAATTAAAATAAAATAAAACAAGTGCAATCTTGGTGATGACAGAATTCACTGTCTTAATCTTCTTTATTTATTTATCTGGTTTGTACAATGCTATATACTGTATACGCTGCAGTTCTTTATTATATTCTGTAAGTGCCTTGTGCATGGGAAATGCGTTATATAAATAAAATGTATTATTATTATTATTATTATGATATCTTTACCAACTGATCTATCATTTAGGCAAACTGCATTAATATGGACCTTGCTTCAAGCTAAGCTATATACATAAATAATACAACTGCAACTTGCATTTATAATTGTATTTGTGGTATAGCCCTACGGAATCGTATTAGGGCCACGGTAAAGAAAAAAAAATACGGACACAGGGAAGAAAAAAAAAACTATACGTGGAGAATAAAGTCGACATTTCCACTCTATTCTCATAGTTTATAATTAAAGTAGAATGTCGTAAACTAAACTTCATCCTAAAATCATTGTTTAATTTACTAGATTTTCTCAAACCCAGTCATAAGTTAATGTAGCACATTAAATGCTTTGTGTTGTGTTCCCCGACCCAGTTGTCCCAGATATTCCTGCTCTCTGAACATTTAGAATTTATATCAAGTATTTATTTATATCAAGTATTTCAAGTATTTATTTATATCAAGTATTTATCTTGGCATTCTAAATGTTCAGAGAGCATGAATATCATGTGAATGAATTCTGTGCGGCGAACGCTCCCGCTGCCGGTGCCGGTGCTTCCTCTTAGTGCAGAGGAAGTCAGTTTAAGAAGCTCGGGGAACACTTAACACAAAGCATTTAATGTGCTATATAACTTATGACGGGGTTTGAGAAAATCTAGTAAATGAAATATTCATTTTACGATGAAGTTTAGTTTACGATGTTTTACTTTAATGACAAAGTACGAGAATAAAGTCAACATGTTGTCACAATATTACACAGTACCCAGGTACATTACACTGTATTGAAAACAAATAAAAGTACAACTTGGCTTGCAGTATTATCCAGTACTATAGAAACAGTATTTACACATCTGACCTTTTAAAACTACAGCATCTCCAGGCGACAGACGTGACTCATTTTTTTCAGCTCTCTGTCCATTTTCACCACGCAGCATTCCTATGCTACCGCCCACTATTTGGTGGTGTAGCAGTGAAAAAGAGCCCTAGTGAAACAAATCTGTGTTTAGCGGTGTAGCAGTGAAAAATGTCCCCACTTGAACAGTTTCCCGCTGCGCCACGTTCCGAACGTCGTTTAGGCAATTTAAACCGGTGTTGCGGTATAAGAAAAATCCATTTCATAAAAAAAATAAAAAACGGTTTTCGGTATGAACCGGTATACCGCCCAGCACTAATGTCGAGACAAAGTAACTTGGGGAGAGGACTTGCTAACAGTGCTCCTGTACGTGATAGCTGGTTTGTTGGTAAGATAACTGGCTGAACTCGCTATTTATGATATGGCCTATACTATTCATTGTAACAGCAATCATGTCAATACATATGTACATATAGGTGATAGTAGCTACCTGCACAGATGCTGGCACATTATGCCTTTCCCTGACCCCACACTTTGGACTGCACCATAGGACTCCTCACAGGCTGGCAAGATGCAGGTGGCAGTGACTCTGTGCGTCAGATGGGAGACTGCTCTGCCAACCAATGAAAGTCTGTAGCTTTCCAGTTCCGTATATATAAGATTGATTAGCATAGTTCATATATGATTGTTTTGTGGTGGTAACTAGGTGGGGTATGAAGTCTGTTCACATGAACACATTAACAAGATGATTGTGATTTAGTAAGGTTGATCATGTACAAATGTGCATAAGTCAGGTTCTATATATCAGTATTTTTCCCATATTCAGGTGATAACTAAACCAAAAGGTAAACTCATTGTCTGATAAAAAGGATGGGTCAAGATACCAAAAGACAAAATTTACTAGTGACTCAGCCAAGACAAAAGTAAAATTCAAAAACAGTGAAACCCAGGCCGAAACTAGACTAGTAAATAAATTGCCCTAACTGACATTTTTCAGAAAGCTGAACCATAGCAAATAGGCTCTTTGAAGAATCCAAAAACATGGATGACAGCGGTATCATCTCGTTTAGGCGGGAGCAATGACATAGTATGTCACATGACTTGGTTGTTATGGAGAATGGACATAATAACATTAAACGATAAAGTTGTGATTATGAAAAACGAAGAAAAAATGGCATTGAAGAAATATCACCTAAGAAATCAATAACAAACTAAATAATTGCATATGCTTGCACAAAAATGCAGAAATTACAATACAAAGGTATTGCATAACAACCTTCAGTAGATGATTCCCCAAGTTAAGACTTTTGTGTTTAAGTTTTGAATAAATACAGGTACAAACAAAGTTTTATAAATAATAATAACATGAGGCCCCTAGTCTTAGTACGTATTTACCCTAACAATACTAACTTTCAGGTTTAGAGCTGTTGCAGTGTGCCCCAGTGGTGTGGACTAGCAGTGGACCAAAATCAGGTCTAAGTGCAGTTGCCGTGGGTTCTTGGAGTCGAACAAGAGGAACAAACTTGCATACCAATTTAGACCATTTGTGAGCAGATTCAATAGGTTCAGCTGAAGTATAGTGTGATACTGAATTAACTATATTTAACTCAATGCTATATAAAAAGACAAGAAAAAGAAGAAGAAGAAAAAGACATGGAAATATTTATATTACATAATAAAAAAAAGAAAAATACAGATCAACATACATTTAACCATTAATTTTCAGTAAAAAATGCACAGTTGGATACATTTAGAATGAATTTGTCAGATTAATTCAGTTATTAGGAAAAGCTGGGTGCATAATGAATGACAAGTATCAACTCTTCTGTATTATCTAAGTAATTGGGAAATGAGTTATAAAGACACAATTATGCTTCAGATCTGATTCTACTAATGTGTACCTCTCGTTTTCATTACTTTTAGTACAGGCGTTTCAGGTCCTTTTCTTACACTCCAACTGAATAATATTTACAATCACAAAGGTAACAATCATTTCAGTCTAATGTAGCTTAATAATAGCAATTATTTTTTTATCAAGTTTGAGGATATACTTTTTTCCTTAAATCTAGAGGAATGAGTAGCTGCATGTTGTTGATTGAGAGAGGATGAAACATTAACTGTCAGCACGCCACCGTTAACAGGCAATCAGATGGCCAGCAGAGAAAACCGAGGAGAAACACAAGGCCAGAATATAATAAAAATAATAATTCATTACATTTATATATGACTAGCCGAGAATTACTTAAACTTGTTTCTGATCTTGTTCCACTGTTCACTGAAACAGAACTTAGAACTCAGGATTATCTACTCCTAGTACTGTACTACATGGTCTGGCCTTAATCTGCAGTTAGTATGGTACTATGTCATATATTTTCGATTTCAGTTATTCTTTTTAAACTCACTTGAACTTAAAAGCTGAGGATGCTACTTTATAATAACAATTATAGTATGGCTAAAAGACAAGAAATATAATCCAAAAACATAATGTTCCAGCATAAACCTGATATGAATATTCTTGACATGTTAGATGAAGCTCTCAAAAGCATGGGGAGAACATGCAGACAATAGTTCAACTATGGAAAAGCTGCACCACCATCCCTCCCTACCTCCTTTAATTGTTAAAGGTGCACTTAAAAGACTGATTGGTGGAACATTTTTAGTTTGGGAACCACCTTTGCCAGTCACAACGTATGAGCTCTGTATGGTGTCTAGGCAGAGGGTACACAGGCAGGTCTTATTCTTCCAACAGTCACACTTTTTCTTAGTGTGCTTGACTTGGAGGCAGATAGTAATTCTGATTCTGACTTTGACTGCTAAAATATACACTAGGGAGATGTAGAAACAGTTTTAATTGAATTAAGTACAGTCACTTTTTAATTAAGAGTTTAAACCTGGACAAATTAATAGAGGAATGAAAATAAAATGTTTTGAATTCTATATATGCTAAAGAGATTTCATATCTTTAAGCCAAGGGTTTAGGTTGAGTCTACTTTGATATTAATGAGAATTACTAATGAAATCAGGTATGAATATTAATATGTACAGTGTATATACTTAAAATATCCTTGACTTATAACTCAGGCATTGTCATGTGTTGTGCTATACAAGAGAGCAGTAAGGATAATGGGGCAGATTGGGAGATTATTGTTGTCTAAATTAAAGCAAAGATCAAAAACGAGAAATCATGAGCATGTAATAATGAAGCAAATCAAGAAGCAAAAATCAAAGTCAAACTGAGTAAGCAAGGGTCTAATTCCAGTAGATCAAACTAAAAATCATAAAGCATGAACAACATGTAGTTGACACACTTGGTGAAAAAAACAGCGTTCAAGGAAGACCATTTAACCTGTTGCATTGTAACTGTCAGGGTCAAAAAAAAATACATTTCAAATCCAAAATGAGACATTAATTCCATGCTTTGAAGAAACATAAATCAGATCTCTTAGAAGCACAAAAACCTAATAATAAGTGAGAAAAAAATTAAATAAATTTTGAATAACAGTCAGGTATGAGAGACCATAGTTCCTTGTGAGTGTCTCCTAATCTGGTGTAGGCTTCTGCCTTACCTCCAGTCCTCCTGGGATAGACCCCATCTTCTGTACTCTATTCCCTTGCACAGAAGTGAAAAAAAATGTTTGATGCTTGCTATCTGGTACAGTTTAGCTCCTGGACACTTGGAAAAAGCTGGAACTGGAAAACGTTTAGTGTCTTGCTGATATGAAGGACTTAACTCAGGTTGTATAATTATTGGAATTGCTTATATTTGCTGCTATTGTTTTTGATCAAATAAATATAATTTTTAAGTAAGAGCTTAAATCAATTTCCTTGTCTCATTCTAACTGCGATCCATTACAGGCTTGGGAGATACCTTTGGGAAGCCCGATATTAGTGGTAAACTGGGTTGAAGTAAAAGTTTGGAAGTAACCTGCCATTAGAGGTACAGGTAAGAAGTTACAGGTAACAGTTGCATAGTTGGCTTTCACATTTCTTCCTATCCCATCATTTGGAAATGATCCTAAGAGATTAGTTGGTACATTTTGTGTTATGTGCATCTGCTAGCACATAAATCAAATAACTTCCTTTACTGAAAGAGCTATTTTCAAAATGGGCAGAATAAATTAACAAAACCACACCTAACATATAAAAAATACTATACATTCTTTTAGATGAAGCAAATTGTGTAAAATCATAATATAGAACTTTACTTTTATCTAATAAAATATGCAATTGCATCATTTTTTCTTTTCCCTTCACTTTGGTGTATAAATGACTTGCAGCTGTTGGAGAGTGGGCTCAAATTACAACTCATTTACTATTATTAGTTTATATTTCCCTGACACCTTTTTCCAAGGCATCTTACAAGGTCAGTACTTAAGAACATATGGATATAACTGTGTGCAGATTTTTTTTTATAGTTTTAAACACTGGCAAGTTAAATCACCTGTCTCACAGTGAATACAGATGCAGGAAGTGAACCAGCAACCTTGAGGATTAAAAGCTAGTGCCACATCCTACTGTGAGATTGCATGCAGTCTGCATATTTTCCTTGTATCTGCTGAGGTTTCCTCCAATATTCCAAAGATGTGCATGTTATTTTAATTTAGTTAAATGTAAACTGGTGGTATTTGTATGAGTATGCCCTGGGAGGGATCAGGAACTAAGTAAGGTTAGCTCCTACCATTATGTTTTAATTAGATTAAACTATTATGTAAATGGGTGGTTTTTCAGTTTTAAAGGAACATATTTATAACATGCTTTTGAGCAGAAATAAGTACATGTACAAAGACTCACTTTCATAAATCACATTTTTATATAATGTGTCCTTCAGCACCTTTTTCAATACACATCAAAGATGGCGCCGACTGGTGTGGTTGGCCGTCTGCTCGTCTCTCTAGTCTATGTTTTAATTTTGTTTTTGTGTTTTAGTTTATCCCAATGGCCATTGTCCTACGATCGTGAGTCTTTACTAGACATATTTTCTGGCTTGCTTTCCTCTCAATTCTCGTCTCCTGATTGGATTTTTTGTGAACCTCCACCTTTGTTTTATTTATCTCCTGACTTCTTCACCTGGACGCCGGTGTTCACCTGTATCAGTGAGTTGAATGCCCCTCGGAGACGCAAATGCACCCGCCGCCGTTGTGGGAAAAGAGCCGGAATTGCTGTTAAACAACACCAACTCAAGTCCCAGAGTTTGATTCCCGAATGCCTGCAAGTCATCTATGACCCATCTTCTCCTGCTCAGGACTCCATCACTGGTTCATGGACGCTGGACACCAGATTTAATTTCTCCATTTAAAGACATCATCACTTTTCCTCGGTCTGCAATCGAGTATTAAACACTGCTAATCTTCGCACGTTCACCCGTGCTCATCCCGCAACTAGCTCTTCTACTTCTATCAAGGCTGCTCTCTTGAACGTGAGATCAGTGTCTAATAAAACTTTTATTCTGCAAGACTTTATTATCTCAAATAATCTGGATTTCTTCTTCATCACTGAGACTTGGATTTTAAATGGTGACTTTTCTTGTTTTACTGACATGACTCCACCAGGTTATTCATTTTTAAACTCTCCTCATCTGACTTGGAGCCTTACAAGGGGTCCGTGTAGCAGCTTTGAACTTCAACTTTTCGAAGTGTGCAGCTCCCCTTCTCTGCTGTTTGCCATGGTTTATAGACCTCCTGTAATTAATGATACTTTCATTTCTGATTTCTCTGATCTCCTGGCTGATATCACCCTCTTTCATGACAAAGTATTTATTGTTGGTGATTTCAACATTCACGTTTGTTGTCAATGGAAACCTTTGGTCAATGACTTTTTATCACTATTGAACTCATTTGATTTTATATAGCATATTAATACGCCAACTCACTCTCTCGGTCACACCCTTGATTTCGTTCTTACTTGTGATATCTCAGCGAATAATATTGATTTATGTGATGTTTCTTTCACTGATAACTTTTCTATAATGATGGATCTGAATATTACTGTCGATGTCCCAACTAAATAATAAATTCCTCTATTATATATGATTTTAAAACCATTTTCTCTAGTCTTTATGTGCATGACGAAAATAATGGTATCTATGATTCTGTCGTAAAATTGAATTCTTCCTGTAAAATGGTTTTAGACTCAATTGCTCCACCCAAGATATGCAGTAAGAAGGGAAGATCTTCTCCCTGGCTAAATGAAAATACACAATCACTGCGCTACGCCTGTCAAACTGCTGAACAGCGTTGGAAAAAAGATGGACTGATTGTCTCTAAACAGATTTTTAGGACTTCTCTTTTCAATTTCCAGGCTGAAGTTAAGAAAACGAAACAAGACTTCTTTGCCGATTTAGTATCCCGTCATTCAAAGAATCCTAGGGTCTTATTTAATTCAATTAATGCAGCCATTCACCCTCACTCTGCGATGGGATTAAATAGCATTGTTCATTCATGTGAGCAGTTTCTATCATTCTTTGTTAGCAAAATTGATACTATCCGCCGTGGCATTGTTCAAACTGAATATAATCTTCCTACTGTTAATCATGACATTGACTTAGAATCCTTTGATCTAGTCTCACTTTCTCGGCTAAAAAGAACTATTGACACCCTTAAACCAGCTTCCAGCTCCCTCGATATTGTTCCACCACGTCTCTTAGTGGAAGCCTTTAATGTGTTGGGCCCATCTTTACTAGCCATTATAAATGATTCTATTAGTTCGGGAGTTGTGCCCTCATTTTTTAAACATGCTGCAGTCTATCCCTGTCTAAAAATGGCAGAATTAGATCCTGGAGTTTTAGCTAATTTTCGTCCAATTTTCCAACTGCCGTTTCTGGATAAAATTCTAGAATTATTTATAATCAATTGGTCGATCGCCTTAACTCCAATAATTTATTTGAGATCTTCCAATCTGGCTTTAGGCATTATCATAGTGTTGAAACGGCACTCCTGGAAGTGTTCAACGACATCTCTCTTATTACTGACTCAGGTGATGCGGCAGTCCTTCTCCTCCTTGACCTGTCCGCTGCCTTTGACACTATTGACCATGAGATATTGCTGTTGCGGCTTGAACATCTTGCTGGGCTTAAAGGGGCTGCTCTTAACTGGTTCAGGTCATATTTAACTGGTAGACACTTTTCAGTGACTTTTAATTCCTTTCTCATCTACTGCTCCTCTTAAATATGGTGTTCCTCAGGGATCCATTTTGGGTCCTATTTTATTCTCTATATACCTTCACCCTATTGGAGCGATTTTTAGGAAATTTAACATTTCTTTTCACTGCTATGCTGATGATACTCAGGTTTATATTCCTGTCTGCAACTCTACAACAAATAAACTCCACAACTGTTTGTCTGAACTAAGATCCTGGATGGCTAATAATTTTCTTGATCTAAATCAAAATAAAACGGAGGTGCTTATAGTGGGTCCATCAGCTAAAGCCCAAATTGGTCTTGGACTTCTCGGCTCTTTCTCTGTCTTTTCCAAACCTCAAGTCCGCAATCTTGGTGTTACCTTTGAGAAACAAGTAAATTCTGTAGTCAAGAGTTGCTTTTTCCAACTTTGTCTATTAGGTAAGATCAAGCCTTTTTTTATTTTCTAGGGATCTTGAGAAAGCTACTCATGCTTTTATTTTTTCTCGCCTCAATTACTGCAACTCGCTATATTCTGGGATTAACAAATCTCTGATACACAGGTTTCATCCATCCATCCATCCATTTTCCAACCCACTGAATCCGAACACAGGATCATGGGGGTCTGCTGGAGCCAATCCCAGCCAACACAGGGCACAAGGCAGGAACCAATCCCAGGCAGGGTGCCAACCCACTGCAGGACACACACAAACACACCCACACACCAAGCACACACTAGGGCCAATTTAGAATCGCCAATCCACCTAACCTGCATGTCTTTGGACTGTGAGAGGAAACCAGAGTGCCCAGAGGAAACCCACGCAGACACGGGGAGAACATGCAAACTCCACGCAGGGAGGACCTGGGAAGCGAACCCAGGTCCCCAGATCTCCCAACTGTGAGGCAGCAGCACTACCCACTGAGCCACTGTGCCGCCCTACATAGGTTACAGCTGGTCCAAAATGCTGCCGCTCGCTTTCTGGTTGGGGCAAGAAAGTATGACTCTGTTTCTCCTATTTTAGCTTCTTTACACTGGCTGCCTGTCAGTTTTCAAATTGATTTTAAAATCTTGCTGCTAGTTTTTAAATCTTTACATGGGCTTGCTCCTGCCTATTTATCTGATCTGTGTGTTTTACATCAGCCATCTAGAGTGCTTAGATCCTCTGATCAGTTGTCTCTTGTTGTCCCTCGTACCAAGTGTAAAACTAAGAGGGACAGAGCCTTTGCAGCTGCTGCGCCTCACCTGTGGAACTCTTTAACTCATCACATAAAGGAGTCGTCTACAATTGATCTGTTTAAAACAAGACTAAAGACTCATTTCTATTCACTTGCATTCTGTGACCTTCAGTAATACTGATGGTTTCCTCTTTGTGATTATATAACATTACTTCTATTTATTATGTATCTTATTTTATGTTCATATATTTTATTTCTATTTATGTTTTTATGTTAATTGTTTTGTTCTTCTTTTATTCTATAATTGTAAAGCACTTTGGCCACAGTATTACTATGTTGTTTTAAATGTGCTATATAAATAAATTGACATTGACATTTTTCGCCATTACCTGCATTTGCAGAAGGTTCTCTAGCTGTGGAAATGGTCCTTTTTTGTCCCAATGCCAAAGATATTGCATTCCAGTGATCTCAAGGACTTCAATCCAGTTGCTCTGACTTCACACATCATGAGACCTTTAAGAGGCTGGTCTTGAAACAGATCCCCCCCCCCCCGGTTTCAGAATATTTTAATCCTCTGCTTTTGTTTATCAGGCACATATAGGTGTGGCAGATGCTCTGATCTACATGCTGTCTAGAACCTACTCCTACTGCTCTTTGATTTTTTCAGTGCTTTTAACAACATTCTTTGACTTGGGAAAAGCTCAAGGCTTTGAATCTTGATGCCCCCACAGTGTCCTGGATCATGGACTACCTGATCAACAGACAGCAGTTTGTGAGGCTCAAGGACTGTGTGTCAGAAATGGTTGTTTGGAATACTGGAGCACATCGGGGAACTGTCCTGTCTCACTGCCTGTTTACCCTCTACACAATGGACAATGGCAGTATAAAACTAGTTTTTGCAATCTACAGAAATTCTCAGATGATTCCTCCATTATAGGCTGCATTAATAATGGAGACCAGTCACCATTAAGGAGGAGGATGTGGGAGTTGTAAAGGCCACAAATATCTAGTGGTTCCCAGCAAAAAGGACTGGTCTGATAACACAGTGATACCATACAGAAGGACCAGTGCAGACACTTACCTCCTAAAGAGACTCAGGACTTCAGATATATGCAGCAAGCTGCTGGAAATGTTTCACTAGTCTGTAGTAGCCAGTGTACATTGTAGTCTCCTGGCAAAGCAACTTGAGTTCAAAAGACACGCCATACCTAAACAAATCTATCAGGAAAGCCTGCTCCAATACAGAGCTAACCCTGGACACACACTGGAAGCTGTTGAGGAAAAAACAATGGTGGCAAAGCTGGATGCCATCATGAAAAATATCCTCCACCCCCTCCAGGAGGCATTGTCTTAGGGCTCTTTTAGCCACAGGCTCATTCTGCCATGGTGTGCTATGAAGCGCCTCTGGGGGTCTTTTTGCTTACTGCTGTCAGGTAATTCAAAGCTAATTCCCAACATCCCAGACTAAATACTTATACTCTTTAAGCTCATTTTTCTATTTCTATACAATATACATTTATTTACTTATTATTAACCTGTTTATTAAACGATTTATTATATGTCCTGTGCGTCTGTATCTTTGTTTTTTTTATGTTTCTGCGGCTTTATGCATCTACCTTGGGATTAACATTTAGCTAATCTAATCTAATGTGGAGAAACATAAGAATTATAAAAAGAACTAAATATTTATATTATATACATTTATATATATTATTTATTACTAGATAAGACAAAACTGCCTCAAAATGTATTACTTGCAAAAATGTCTGGCTTAAAATATAGCAGAAATTCTATTGGTTCCATGCAGTGGATACAGCTTTAGAAAACATGCCACAGCTTTGTGTGTCATTTCATTTGGCAGTGCAGGTCAGTAGGTCAATGCCTTTAAGGGACTTAATGAAAATGAATTAAGTAATAGCTGGCATCCAATCAAAATCAATCCTGGTGTCTGTTGAAAGTCAAGTAAATAAAGTCATAAAAGCATCAGTACAGGCATATTGTGCAGTAGGGAAGAACATATAAGAAAACAATCTCCAAAGGTACTGCTTTATCTGAGAAGGAAAGCTTCCCTAAGGATGCTTCACATGGCACAGAAACACTTTATTTTAACAACAGCTGGCACAGATAAATACACTCTGATACTTTGAAAAGTCTTTCATTTGCTTTCTTTACTTGTGACCTCACTGCAGCATTTTTGAGATTTACCAACTGCCTATCTGTTATAGTAAAAGACAAACCCATCATTTTTTACGTTTTACTTTTTGGAGAATTTTAAGTATTCTGTCCATTATAATTGGTACTTATAGCTTACACCTATCACCATTAAAAGCAAAACATACTGTGTCTAATATTGATATGATGTTAATGACAGCAGCAGAAAGTCTTAATGCACAAGTAATACAGGACCCAACATAAGGAAAAAAATGATGATACATACAAAGAGTATAGTCTATATATAGTCTCTAGTCTAAATAAAACAGCCTCAGTATAAACTCAATAAAGATTAACGAGCATGAGAAAAAATCACATTGAACAACTTCATCATTGATAATCTATTATTAAAAAATATCAATAAAATCTCTTATCAGATATATGTACATATAAACAAAATGCATAAGAATGAAGAGGAACCACAGTGATACATACTGTATATATACATTTCAGGATGCCAGTCTATCTTAAAGCCCACTCACCCACCCACCTCTACAGTGCAAATTTAGACTTAATCTAATAAATCACACAACCTGCAATTGTATTCTGCTATCTAAAACTATTCGGTCATTAACAGGAACAAAAAAGGGATGCCTGTGATAAAAGATCATATGTTATGTGAATTTTGGGTTCTGGAACTTGATGCATACTTTAGCAAATGTCATACTGTGTCTTATACTATAAATTGTATCTATCAGTCTGGAGATTAAATATATATGTAGGGCTTTAGTATGAAAAAGCAAACATTCACATGAGCAAAGAAAGCAATTTCCAGACTGATCCCTAAAACTGTTATCATACTGTCTTGTATTTCATTTTGTGAAATAACAGGAGGGGCGGCACGGTGGCGCAGTGGGTAGCGCTGCTGCCTCGCAGTTGGGAGATCTGGGGACCTGGGTTCACTTCCCGGGTCCTCCCTGCGTGGAGTTTGCATGTTCTCCCCGTGTCTGCGTGGGTTTCCTCCGGGCGCTCCGGTTTCCTCCCACAGTCCAAAGACATGCAGGTTAGGTGGATTGGCAATTCTAAATTGGCCCTAGTGTGTGCTTGGTGTGTGGGTGTGTTTGTGTGTGTCCTGCGGTGGGTTGGCACCCTGCCCGGGATTGGTTCCTGCCTTGTGCCCTGTGTTGGCTGGGATTGGCTCCGGCAGACCCCCGTGACCCTGTGTTCGGATTCAGCGGGTTGGAAAATGGATGGATGGATGGAAATAACAAGAGATAACAGAATGGGAGATGGAATTAATTTTATTTTAAAAGCAATCTCATATGTCCATTCAGGTTTGGATACATTCTGCACAGCTTTTGTACTAAGACGTAAAATAAAATTATTACATAAAGATACCATAAAATAAAATCAGAAGCTAATAGAATAAAAGTTTGACTGTATATGAGGTGGATAGGATATACTTTAAACTTGTCTGCTGACAGACTGAGTTGGGTTAAGCTGAGCAAGAGTTCCCAGTGTATGCTGGGAAAGTCTAAATGCAAAGCAGGATTTCAGACTGTCTTGTTTTGTATAGTTGGGTTATTTATGAGTTTAAAAATCCCAGGAAATTAACCTTATGCTGGGTGTGGGATGAGATTGTAGCGCATGGGCTTATACTGTATATATATATATATATATATATATATATATATATATATATATATATATATATATATATATATATAAATATATATATATATATATATATATATATAAGGTCCCTGCCTTGTATCAGGCGAAGAGGCCCATCTGGGATGCCATTGTGACAGCTGGTCCGAACACCATCAGACAAACACCAGTGCTTTATAAAACACATTTTATTCGTCTCAAAATCCCACACAACACACAGTGCTTCCAGCACCAAACACTCCTGTACAGGCCTCTCCCAATGTCTGTGGGCCGCCTTTCTTCCTCCTGTCCCTGGAGCTTTGTCCTGCTCCAGCTCTCCACTCTAGCTCCATGATTGGAGTGAGGTGGCCCCTTTTATTCAGTCCCTGGAAGTGTCGCAGGTGGCTCCTGATTAGCATCCGGCAGCACTTCCGGGTGTGTCAGAAGTTCTGCATATTCTAGTCCAGGGGCTATCCAGGCACCCCCTAGCGGTGGCCACGGTGGAGCAGAGGGTTGGATCCCCCATCTCAGTGGCCCCCGTACAACCCAGGGACGCTGCCCCCTTGTAGCCCAGGGAAAAGACTGCCTTCTTTCCGGTACTTCTGTACGTCCAACATTCTGGTGGGGCAAGGTCCCTGGACATCTGTCACACTGCCCCTCGCCCCAGCTGAAGGCCATAGGACGAAGTGGCCCATCCTGCGAGGGCTGGTTCCTTTCTTGCAAGGGGGTCGGCACATTGGAGCTCACGGGTTTTCCCTGTTAAAGAATAGAAAGGTGCAGAGACGCTGCCATGACGCCACTCCCAGGCGTCTTCCGTGACTCTAAGCGGACAGCGTCTCCACGTGTGGTTATTACCGACTCCACGGAAAGGCACCGATCCAAACCCGTGAGCTCATGTGCTCGCGTTTCACCTCCCTATGGAGCAAAGGGAAACCCCGTGCAGTTTGCACTCCTTTCGACCACGACGTGGCAGCGGCTCCCTTTAGGGCCGGGGCAGTTTGGGTGCCGATATTCCGCAGCCCCAATGTTTCCAGTAGAGAAGCCTGATGCCCTGTTACTCGGGTCCATTCAACAATATCCCGGCTCAATTCACAGGGCCATCCTCTTTCATCTACGGCACCGGTAACTCTTCCCTGTGCCGCTGTGTCCCTCCGGCTGAAGAATCCAGTGCCGCATTGCTACAACTGCTCCCGCAGAGCTTTTACAGGCGCGATCACCTTCTTCCCCAGACTTTCAATCGTCTCCCGGAGGATGCATATCCACTCTAGAAGCGGCTGCACGGGCTGAAGGGTCTCCTCCACTGTACACACAGCCATAAACAAGCACAAATCAACACTTACCAATCCTCGGTCCTTACCTGTCGGCCATGAGCCTCGGAACTTTTGTGCAGGCGCAATTGGGTTCTCTGACAACTGGAGATGGACGTTCATACGTCCCACCCTCAACCAATCCTCGGTGGGCACGTCACACACCTCGTCCAACCCCTTGCCTGCTTGTAGGAGGGACTTCCGGTCCTCCACCACTCTCCTCGACGAGGACATCCTCCCTTTGGGATACACCTCCAGGCGCTCATCTGCCAGCTTCAGCTCTCATAGCGACAATGGGCTCCCATCCTCCTCAGACGCTAACCCGCCACCATCTTCGGAAACAGCAACCCTCAGCCAGCAGCACGCCTCCATAAGGTTTCCCGTGGCAGGTAGGCACCTAAAACACTCCTAAAATTCTCCCAGGGCAAATGCTCCCTGACAGCAGTACCTATCTCCTGGATCCCTTCTTCTCCCAGAGGCTGCTGCTTTCTTCGGGCCACTCCATCAGGCCTGCCGACCCTTTCGACGCAGGGCTTTGTCTTCTGGCAGCGCCTGGCCGTCTTCTTTCCCATTAGGGAGATCAGCGTCTCACACAGACGTCCTGCGGCCAGCAGGGTGAAGGTACAGCACAGGTGCAGAAAATTACAAAATTATTTTTACGACGGGTCCCTGCCTTGTATCAGACGAAGAGGCCCATCTGGGATGCGATTGTGACAGCTGGTCCGAACAACATCAGACAAACACCAGCACTTTATAAAACACAAGTTTTATTCGTCTCAAACTCCCACACAACACACAGTGCTTCCAGCACCAAACACTCCCAGCACAGGCCTCTCCCAATGTCCATGGGCTGCCTTTCTTCCTCCTGTCACTGGAGCTTCGTCCTGCTCCAGCTCCCGACTCTAGCTCCCTGATTGGAGTGCGGTGGCCCCTTTTATTCAGTCCCAAGTGTGGCAGAGTGGTGCATATTTTAGTCCAGGGGCTATCCAGGCGCCCCCTGGCAGTGGCCACGGTGGAGCAGAGGGTTGGATCCCACATCTCAGTGGCCCCCGTAAAACCCAGGAGCACTGCCCCCTTGTTGTCCAAGGAAAATACTGCCTTTCTCCCGGTACTTCCGGTGGGGCAAGATCCCTGGATATCTGTCATAATATATATATATATATATATATATATATAGTGGCAGACAGCCAAGTCCCATACCCGGACACCTCTTTGACACTGGATGCTGGGAAACACCAATGGGCTACACCCTAAATTCCCCAGAAGACTTGGTGGCAGCCCCCCTGGGTTGGAATGGGGCCACAATGGTGGAACACTGGAGCTCATACCTGTTGGGCTCCATGGCCACCACCAGGGGGAGCTTCATGGCTTAATGAGCCCTTGTGGGCTGGACTGCAGCCACACCTGGAAGTGCAGCCTGAAGTAGGTCAACAAGCACCTGGAGCACTTCCGGGGGTGCTATAAAAGGAGCCAGAGTCAGGAGGAGGAGGACGAGGCTGCCTGGGAGGAACAGTGAAGGAAGAAGAGTGTGGTTTGGGGGTGATTTACTTTGTGTGTTGTTTTGGGACAGTGTTGGGCCTGTAAGACACGGGAAAGACGTGCCACATGGCTGAAGAAAAATAAAAGTCCTTTTTTCTTTCATTTTTACACGTGCCTCCATTGTCAGTCTGTGTCAGGTCGATGCCTATATAGCGCCTTTGCCCCTATGATTTGTGTTCTTTTTGTGCATGCTTTCAATGCGTACTCAGACACTATAAAATATCACTACAACTTACTAGTAGAGATGAGACTGAGCAAGCCTCAGAGGGAGGAAGATACACAGAACATCTGCTGCTGTGCAATATGATAATATCATACCCTCCAATCTGTAGTTTAGAACTCACAAGCCTACTTTGGGCAGGTAGCATAATCTTTCACTTTAACTACAGGGTGGTCCGGATCTAATGATGCAACTGTTTGACTGACAACCGTCTCCCCGCCATTTTGGAATGCAGGGCAGGTGCTGCCATCTATCGGCAACAAAAATAATTTTAAGTGAAATCTCTATGTGCAGGGCAGGTGCTGTGAATTCTCTATGTAATAAACTTAATAAGTTATATAGCATAATGAAAATTGCATAATTAGATCTGGACCACCCTTTTTGTTAATAAGTATTTGCTTCTGACCCTGAGGTTCCGAATTTGTTGCCAGCATCCTTGTATGAGGAAAAAAAAATGAACAGGTGCACAGCCCTGAGTCATTCCTCACAGGCAACACTAACCTAATTCAAGGCCGCAAAAGAGTTTTGGATATGGTCAAATACAGAGTTTTCACTTCATCTTCACTGATAACATAATTTAATTGTTAGGACACTTTTACATACAGTATGTAAGTTTGGGTTCAATTCAACAACAACATTTATTTATAATGAATTATTATAGCACATTTTCATACAAAAAGTAGCTCAAAGTGCTTTACATAATGAAGAAAAGAAAAATAAGACAAAATACAAAATTAAAATAAGACAACATTAGTTAACATAGAAAAGGAGTAAGGTCCGATGGCCAGGGTGGACAGAAAAAACAAAAAAAAAAACTCCAGAAAGCTGGAGAAAAAAATAAAATCTGTAGGGGTTCCAGGCCACGAGACCGCCCAGTCCCCTCTGGGCATTCTACCTAACATCAATGAAATAGTCCTCTTTGTAGTTAGGGTTCTCACGGAGTCACTTGATGGTGATGGTCATACAGACTTCTGGCTTTTAATCCATCCATCATTGTTGGAACATCACGGTGCTTTGGCTAGATGCTTTGGGTAGCTTGCGCCACCACCAAAAGGACACCGGAAAAGGAAACAGAAGAGAGAGTAGGGGTTAGTACAGATTTTGAATGAATAGTTATTATAATGAATTGGATATACAGAGTATCAGGATTTAAATTACAGTGAAGTTATGAGAAGGCCATGTTAAAGTAATGTGTTTTCAGCAGTTTTTTGAAGTGCTCCACTGTATTATCCTGGCGAATTCCTACTGGCAGGCTATTCCAGATTTTAGGTGCATAACAGCAGAAGGCCGCCTCGCCACTTCTTTTAAGTTTTGCTCTTGGAATTCTAAGGAGACGCTCAGTTCAGGATCTGAGGTTGCGATTTGGAATATAAGGTGTCAGACATTCCGATATATAAGATGGGGCAAGATTATTTAAGGCTTTATAAACCATAAGCAGAATTTTAAAGTCAATTCTGAATGACACAGGTAACCAGTGTAGTGACATCAAAACTGGAGAAATGTGTTCAGATTTTCTTTTCCTGGTAAGGATTCTAGCAGCTGCATTCTGCACAAGTTGCAAACGATTCATGTCTTTTTTGGGTAGTCCTGAGAGGAGTGCGTTACAGTAATCTAGTCGACTGAACTAATTTCTCTGCATCTTTCGATGATATAAGAGGTCTAACATTTGCTATGTTTCTTAATTCAACAGTTGCATAAGATTATCTACAGGTGTACACCATTATGTTCATTAATAAAGTCTAGAAATAATGCTAATATCTCCTCGTTACTAGCTAGTTTATTCCAGAATAAATATTGAAAGGAAATTAGAGAGGTGAGGTAATATCTAATGTTCATCTTTAGGAGCATGATTCATTCTTCCTCTTTTCAGACTCAAAACTATATGAGACAAATCAAGGAGCTGAAATTGGCACGGTGGCGCAGTGGGTAGCACTGCTGCCTCGCAGTTAGGAGACCCGGGTTCGCTTCCCAGGTCCTCCCTGCATGGAGTCTGCATGTTCTCCCTGATTCTGCATGGGTTTCCTCCGGGTACTCCAGTTTCCTCCCACAGTCCAAAGACACGCAGGTTAGGTGCATTGGCGATTTTAAATTGGCCCTAGTGTGTGCTTGGTGTGTTTGTGTGTGTCCTGCGGTGGGTTGGCACCCTGCCCGGGGTTTGTTTCCTGCCTTGCGCACACAAACTAGTAATAAGCAAATAAAATATAGATCAAGATCATTGCATTCACAGAGTTCCAATCTTGGGCATAAATTGGCCATGCCAGGAAGCATAGGCATGGGACTGGCAGATTCCAGAGTTTGAAGTCATGGCTCTTGGCACAGCTGGAACTTTTTCCCATGTATCTGTGTAGATGCCTCACACTTTTTTATTCTATCAAGAAGAAAGAAACACCTTGTAAACAGTAATAAATCTTTTGTTATAATTCTTTCAAATGTTTTCTGAAGAGGGGAAGGGGGGGGGGCTCCTTTAAGACTTCTTTTGACTTGCAAGTTGCAGCACATGGCTAATTATGCATCCATAACCAGCCATGCGGTGCTGCACTGTGATTGCACATATATATTCAGTGGCAGTACTCACAATATTCTCATTATGGTCAGCTAATGAGCCCCTCAAATAAAAATGCTAAGTTTTTAAATGGTGATTGTGAATCTGGATGGATTAGTGACATCATGCATTCTGTCTTACAGTTTGCATGTATGAAAGTTCTTCACATGGCCGCTACAGGTCTCTAATGCCACACTGGCCTTGCAAAGAAATGTTCGAAAAACATATTTGTCCAAGTCAGCCATACAGAAAATTTTGAGGAAAATATTTGTCGAACAAGATCATCGGCAAACACAGCATATTCACTGCAAAAAAAACCTTTGGCAAATTTCACCAATCAACACTAATGTACCGAATAGCCAAAGTCATAACCAAAAGTTAAACCAATCTGTGATCAAGAGTTGAAACACTAACCAAAAATCAAAAAAAGATCTAAATACTCTAAGCAAGTTTGTTAACCAGAAACAGGTGACTCTTGCGATGAAACTAGCACAGTTTTTATCCAGTCTTAGAAACCAGGAAATTTATGTTGCTTACCTTTAAACTCTTGACCCCTAATAACACATGCAGTGGGACCCTGGCCATTATATCTGGACACTTCTATTCATTCTATTCATTGAGATCTTCCAAAGTTTATGCATAGGAACACCTTTGCAACTGCCCTAATAAAAGTACACAAAATGTCAGCATCCAAGGTCAAACAAAATGGTGTCTAAGCAAAACAATGAATAATTTCTACTTTCTCAAATTACTGTAAAATGAAAAACTAACCTATTTTTGGATCACTCAATGTTCAAAACTGCTAATTGAATACATTGTGAAAAAAAGGATAACAAAATATTATATGAAATAGCTGGTGTATCTAGTGCTATTTATTTTAAATGAGACCATAAACAAATTTTGCTGGAGTTACACGGGTGGCTGCAAGAAACAACCTAGTAGACAGAATTACAATATATTTCTTCAGACAGCAACTATGCAAGTTTTCTACTGTGATAGAAAAATAATCATAATTAATTTATTCAATACTTTCATATTTTTAAGGAAAAAGACCATGGGCTAGCTCAAAAAATAGAGTACTTCATATACCAACATTTAAACTTTTATTTTCAGGTTTAAATATTTCACTTAAATAATGGAAGCTGTTGGAGGCCTTGACTTTGAAAGACTGGGTAACCAAAGAGTTCTAAAGAATCAAGAAAGGGATTTTTTGTTTCAGAAAAGATACCTATTACATTCATAAACACAATTCACTGCTGAAGTTAATAATATCTGGACACTTTTATGCTGTTTCCATCAAGTTTTTTCATAAGTGTAGACATTTGGTAGCAATAGAAGGTCAGGGTACAAACTATTATAAAAGAAAGACATGTATTCAAAATAACACATTTCACTAATAGATTAAGAGGTTTGTAACTGAATATAAAAATTAAACGAATACATTAGCTTTGATTGTCACTTTCATTATTATTTTATGTATTAAAAGTCAGAAAATGGAATAATAAATGCAAATTTTAATTAAATTGTCAATCTACAAGAGGAAAGGGCATTAACAAATCACATTTTACTTGAAAAGTTATTGAGGCAAGGTAATAAAATGGTAGTAAAATACCTATCACAACATTCTGACATTTCAGATATTGCTTTTTTTAAATCTATGTAAGTTAAGCCCTTACATTAGAAATAAGAATCAGAAAAATGTCATTTTAGAAATTTGTTTGCAATTATACTTTCATCTTTGTTTTAAGAGCAATGAATCAAATTCATAGCTCTTCACCCTATATAGTTGCGTTGATCTACAAAATGTCAATTTTCATTGGTGCTGCATACTGTGCTTCTAATATTTATATTATTTTGTTGGGATGCTACTCCTTTACTGGAAAGATAGAGTAGCTATTATAGTATACCATGTTAAAGTAGTAAGTAATATAATGTATTTTTAACTAAAAAACTAAAACTAAAAAATGATGAAAAAATGGCTAAATCCATTAACTAAACAACATTTTTTATTGTGGCCCCTTTGACAGAATTTACACAATTGAGTTTAGTGGACAAGTTAGTATCAGCTTTGTACATTAGAACATGGCATTCTTCAAATTACTTAATGTAATCACCATAATAACATCAAATGTCTGGAATTTGATTTGGTGGAATTCCTGCACTTTAAAATATCAAAACAAATAATACACTATAAAAGTATAATAAATACCGAAATAATGAATCTAAAGCAGTTCCACAAAAACCTTGTTGATAAAGACATTTTACATATTCTTCAGGCAGAAGTCCTTTTCAAATTTTATATTATCATAAAAGTGTAGAATACAAGAGGGTCTAGCTCATCATGAGGAGTGAATGTGCCTCTTAACTTGCAGTAATTACTACACCATTACAAATCAGTGCTTGAAAGACTTGAAAGACTTAGGGCACTTGTTAGATGAAGGGAAACAGAACTGTGAGTAGGCGAGTAGGATGTAATGGGTCAGAGACAATCTTTAAGGCTTTATGTGGCATTTGGAAAAGTAGAAGAGTGCATCTTATGATTTTAGATGTGGCATACCTGAAAACCATAAGGACTGACTTAGATATATGTTAGGCAGAATGCCCAGTGAGGGCTATGTGGTATCTTGGCCTTGGAACCCCTGCAGATTTTGTTTTTTTGTTTTGTTTTTTTCTCTGGCCCATCTGGAGTTTTTTTTTTTTTTTTCTGTCCTCCTAGCCATCTGACCTTACTTTATTCTTTGTTATATAGTATTGTAAAATCTTATTTTTGTTTCATATAAACTTTTTTTTCTTCATCTTGTAAAGTACTTTGAGCTACACCATTTATATGAAAATGGGCTATATAAATAAGTGTTGTCTTTGTTATACTCTGTATAGTTGCTTCCTGGTTTCATTATACAGTATGTGTTGCCTTCCCACAATTTGATGCATGTGGTCAAGAGTAATATCTGTAAAAATATAATTCCTGTGACATTCTATGCGTATTTATCCATCTCAGAAAGATCACTTTCTGGTATACTTTCTTTACCTTAGTAGTACTTTTTGACCTTGTATGCATTGTATTAAACATATCTTTTCATAAACTTCAAGTCCTCAACCACCATTATACCTTGACCTAATGTATAAACCTGAGGTTGTTCTCTTGGCATTTTTAAGATCCACCTCTAGTTCTTTTAACATTTCATTAGAGATTATTTGGGCTATCCTATTTGACCAGTTTCTTTCCATCAGTCCTTTATGTAGACTTATAATATGGGATGAACTGGGTAACACAGTGTCATCAGTAGACTCTAACTGAAAGTAAATGTAATGTGCTGCCTATAGTGCAAAATGAAGAAAGAACTAGTCATAAAAAACAACCATGTGGAACACAGTTACTCCAAAGTGAGGAGCGTAGAGATTTTTTACTACCAGCTGTGTACTGATTAGATTAGAAATGCAAAAATCAATAACTCAAAAATTGACCAATAATACTGAAACAAGTTCATAGAACTATGCAAAAAGCAAAGCTGTAGTCAATACAGAGGATCACAACATACATTGCCACCTCAGTTGATCCGTTTATTCTATAAGCAAATTAGCAGATATACTGTAAGTTTGTATTGAATCACTGAAATACATTTATGCCCAAGAAAATGGACCTGTACAGAAAGTAAACTGTAATATTTTCAAGACGTAGTTTATGGTGTCCACCTTCCCATTACATCCTGCCTGAAGAAGGGGCCTGATTTGTCTCCAAAGCTTGCGTATTGTAATCTTTTTAGTTAGCCAATAAAAGGTGTGATTTTGCTAAACAACATTGAAAATAATAGCAAGCTAGCTGGTAATGGAGTTAAGTTTCCTCAGTATTATTGTCACAAATGTTCAAAAGGAAGCAAGAGATACCACCTTGGTTGTCAGTGTGCAGTCTGCATTTGTCATGTGCTTTAAAACTTAAGTAGATTTTTTTGAATAAGCGAGTGGTTGCCTGAAGATTCACTATGCTTTACAGTATGGTTAGTGATTGGCTGTAAAACCCATTGAACTGAGGATAAAAAAGACAAAACACTGCCTTGCAATATTTTATACTCTTGGTTAACATGCTTAATGGCTTTAGTGATTGTAAATGTATGACTTATTACATCTTTTCACTTGTGGCAATCAACTTTTGTTACCTGTCCTATTACACTTGCTGAACAAACAGGCTCTAGCCTAATGTTACTCAATTGTTTACCTCTTTTGTAAGTCGCTTTGGATAACATAATCTGCTAAGCAAATAAATGTAAATGTAAATGAATGCCTTGCCAAGCACCTTCAGTTTTATTGAGGCTTATTTTATTTTTCAACTTAGTTCAGAATTCTACATTAAAATTATATTCTTTCAAAGCTGTGAACCCCACTCCTCATGTTCTTTTATTTTGAAATCCACAAAAATTTCTTATAACTCTTAAAATTACACATTCACTTATAATTCTTGCTAATTGCAAACACTTATAATTCTTGCTAATTGCAAACACAATACAGGAAGAAATGCAGCATAAAATGAGATGCAAGAAAAACAAAGCAAATTAAACAAAAAGTTAATAAATATATAGAACGAAGTTTACATATACAGGTGCTGGTCATAAAATTAGAATATCATGACAAAGTTGATTTATTTCAGTAATTCCATTCAAAAAGTGAAACTTGTATATTAGATTCATTCATTACACACAGACTGATGTATTTCAAATGTTTATTTCTTTTAATTTTGATAATTATAACTGACAATTAATGAAAGTCCCAAATTCAGTATCTCGTAAAAGGATTTTTAGAAATGTTGGCCAACTGAAAGGTATGAACATGATAAGTATGAGCATGTACAGCACTCAATATTTAGTTGGGGCTCCTTTGGCCTGGATTACTGCAGCAATGTGGCGTGGCATGGAGTCGATCAGTCTGTGGTACTGCTCAGGTGTCATGAGAGCCCATGTTGCTCTGACAGTGGCCTTCAGCTCTTCTGAATTGTTGGGTCTGGCGTATTGCATCTTCCTCTTCACAATACCCCATAGATTTTATGCGGGATTAAGGTCAGGTGAGTTTGCTGGCCAATCAAGAACAGGGATACCATGGTCCTTAAACCAGGTACTGGTAGCTTTGGCACTGTGTACAGGTGCCAGGTCCTGTTGGAAAATGAAATCTGCATCTCCATAAAGTTCATCAGCAGCAGGAGGCATGAAGTGCTCTAAAACTTCCTGGTAGACAGCTGCGCTGACCTTGGACCTCAGAAAACACAATGGACCAACACCAGCAGATGACATGGCACCCCAAACCATCACTGACTGTGGAAACTTTACACTGGACCTCACGCAATGTGGATTCTGTGCCTCTCCTCTCTTCCTCCAGACTCTGGGACCTTGATTTCCAAAGGAAATGCAAAATTTACTTCCATCAGAGAACATAACTTTGGACCACTCAGCAGCAGTCCAAAGGCGAGACGCTTCTGACGCTGTCTCTTGTTCAAGAGTGGCTTGACACAAGGAATGCGACAGCTGAAACCCATGTCTTGCATACGTCTGTGTGTGGTGGTTCTTGAAGCACTGACTCCAGCTGCAGTCCACTCTTTGTGAATCTCCCCCACATTTTTGAATGGGTTTTGTTTCACAGTCCTCTCCAGGGTGCGGTTATCCTTATTGCTTGTACACATTTTTCTACCACATCTTGTCCTTCCCTTCGCCTCTCTATTAATGTGCTTGGACACAGAGCTCTGTGAACAGCCAGCCTCTTTAGCAATGACCTTTTGTGTCTTGCCCTCCTTGTGCAAGGTGTCAATGGTTGTCTTTTGGACAACTGTCAAGTCAGCAGTCTTCCCCGTGATTGTGTAGCCTACAGAACTAGACTGAGAGACCATTTAAAGGCTTTTGCAGGTGTTTTGAGATAATTAGCTGATTAGAGTGTGGCACCAGGTGTCTTCAATATTGAACCTTTCCACAATATTCTAATTTTCCGAGATACTGAATTTGGGACTTTCATTAGTTGTCAGTTATAATCATCAAAATTAAAAGAAAAACATTTGAAATACATCAGTCTGTGTGCTGTTATGCACCTAAAATCTGGAATAGCCTGCCAGTAGGAATTCGCCAGGCTAATACAGTGGAGCACTTTAAAAAACTACTGAAAACACATTACTTTAACATGGCCTTCTCATAACTTCACTGTAATTTAATCCTGACACTCTGTATATCCAATTCATTATAATAACTATTCATTCAAAATCTGTACTAACCCCTACTCTCTCTTCTGTTTCCTTTTCCGGTGTCCTATTGGTGGTGGCTTGTGCCACCACCATCTACCCAAAGCACCATGATGTTCCAACAATGATGGATGGATTAAAAGCCAGAAGTCTGTATAACCATCAGCATCAAGTGACTCCGTGAGAACCCTAACTACAAAGAGGACTATTTCATTTATGTTAGGTAGAATGCCCAAAGGGGACTGGGCGGTCTCGTGGCCTGGAACCCCTACAGATTTTATTTTTTTCTCCAGCCTTCTGGAGTTTTTTTTTGTTTTTTCTGTCCACCCTGGCCATCGGACCTTACTCCTTTTTATGTTAACTAAGGTTGTCTTATTTTAATTTCTTATTTGTCTTTTATTCTTCTTTTCTTCATTATGTAAAGCACTTTGAGCTACTTTTTGTATGAAAATGTGCTATATAAATAAATGTTGTTGTTGTTGTTGTTGTTGTAATGAATGAATCTGATATACAAATTTCACTTTTTGAATGGAATTACTCAAATAAATCAACTTTGTCATGATATTCTAATTTTATGACCAGCACCTGTACTTAAATCTGATAAGAACCACTAAGCATCCTGTCATAAATTCTCAACTGGATTAAGATCTGATTAAGCCATTTTTAAGCCATTCTGGTAAGACTTGGGATGTAGACCTTGGAAGGTTCTTACAAATTGCATTTTGTTCTTCTCCATGATTTCCCTTTATTTTGCTGTATCTATCTGGCCTTTTATCTTCACGTACTGTACAGTATCTCCCCTATCTTTTTAAATTCTGTTTTTTTTAGGTTAACTTTACAGTCTCCTAAATGTATCCTAACAAACTGGTCTGTTTTTAAAGTTAGCCCATATTTAATGAACACTTATTTATGAAATAGTCAGTAAGTCTGATGGATTGCTGTAAACTACAGGAATTGTTTGTCCATATTAAATCATTTAGACATATTAGACAATGATATTCTGTAAGGATTTAAAAATATTAAAAACAATGTGCAGCTCTGCGTACATAGTTATGCAGAGAGCTAAACACTCCTTTAACAGACACCCGAGGCACTGGTGGTATTCAGGCATTTAATGAAAGTGGTGTGAAAAGCTTATACCTTTACAAGAGCAAATGTACAGTGTCCATTTTAGGACATCCTCCTCCCTCCGAAAAAACTCCATCCTTCCTACTACCTTCGACAAAATATTCCTCCTCCCTGCGAGGAATCCCCAGTCACCCCTCCTCCCTCCTCCCTCCTCTCTCCTCCCTCCTCCATCCGCTCTCAGTTCTCCGATGTCCGTTTTCCGCCATCCACCCTCCTATCTCCGTCATCCGCCTTCAGTTCTCCATCAAACCCCACACTCCCCCCGCCCCCTCATCGACATTTTCGTTAATGAAGTGACGTAATACTTCAGCTCCACCTTCTTCACAAGTTCATTAACCAAATTATTTGTCAATTATATTTCACAGTAAGAATTTACAGCACAACTCAAACGTGGGAACGAAAGTAAATGACGTTAATTGTTGAGTGTCTTTTAATATTGTTTAAGCATACATATTAACACATGTGCAATTAAACGTGTGCATTTACGGTGTAATTTTTCAGGCTTAAAAGCTCGCCTTTTATTAAAAAGGTAAATGCAAACTTTTTTCATTCTGAAGGGCACAAACCACGCAAAAATGTCGGTACACCAGATAAATAAGCGCAACATATTATCAGTTGTATTGTATGCTTACAATACATATAGAAATGTGTTAATCGTTAACTAATAGTATGGGATGGTATTTTTCAACTCAGCTACAGATGCAGATGGAAACCAGAACTGCTTTGAAAAATACGAACGCCTTAGGACCGATCTGGAATAAGGTAGCACAGCGCCTTGATTTAAACGATTCCATGTCTTGGTGGGTTTGCGTTGCTTGTTGTCAATATCTTTACACCTGTTTTTAAGGCTTATTGACTGAAAGGGGCTTTCGTGAAAAAGTTAGGGCTTTGCTACAGGATACACCCTCCACAAGTTAAGGAAGTTAAAAATAAAGGTATATATTTCTGTTTTATTTAAACCTTTTAAGTTTGTATGCGGGCGTCATGGTTAATGAACTTGTGAAGAAGGTGGAGCTGAAGTATTACGTCACTTCATTAACGAAAATGTCGATGAGGGGGCGGGGGGAGTGTGGGGTTTGATGGAGAGCTGAAGGCGGATGACGGAGATAGGAGGGTGGATGGCGGAAAACGGACAGCGGAGAACTGAGAGCGGATGGAGGAGGGAGGAGGGAGGAGAGAGGAGGGAGGAGAGAGGAGGGAGGAGGGAGGAGGGGTGACGGGGGATTCCTCGCAGGGAGGAGGAATATTTTGTCAAAGGTAGTAGGAAGGATGGAGTTTTTTCGGAGGGAGGAGGATGTCCTAAAATGGACACTGTACAAATGAATAGCGGATGGAAATGGATGTCTGCCACCTGCTTCTCCATGTGCTGCTTGCTTCAAAATGGAGTCCTAATAACAATATAAAACAATACTTAATTTAGCCACTAGAGGTCCCCTAAGAACACATTTTAATGGAGGGCAGAACATGTACAGTACAGTTAAAACAGGCACAAGATTACGAATATAAATTGTTAATATTTACTTTTATTAAATCATTAAAAAATTTAAAACGTTGAGGTTTTGTATAGTACAGTAGTATTATAGTAGTAGTATAGTATTGTATTGTACAGTATTTGTCAAACATTAATGATTGAGACACCTGCTTCCCTGAACATAATTGATT